>NW_015386151.1:222084-308693 GCF_001527695.2 Protobothrops mucrosquamatus | reverse complement strand
CAATGGGTGGAAACTAACCAAAGAGAGAAGCAACCTAGAACTAAGGAGAAACTTCCTGACAGTTAGAACAATTAACCAGTGGAACAACCTGCCTCCAGAAGCGGTGAATGCTCCAACACTGGAAGTTTTTAAGAAGAAACTGGACAGCCATTTGTCCGAAATGGTATAGGGTTTCCTGCCTGAGCAGGAGGTTGGACTACATGACCTCCAAGGGCCCTTCCAACTTTATTATAATAATAATAATAATAATAATAATAATTATTATTATTATTATTATTATTATTGTTGTTGTTGTTGTTGTTGTTGTTGTTGTTGTTGTTGTTGTTGTGGGATGGGTTGTGAGATAATAACAGTCCAGAGAGAGCTAGGCTGAAGATGAACTTGAAACTGTCTTCCTGTCTTAGTGTAATAAATAACCATTGACTTTATAGTGAATAACCTTACAAAACGTTTTGGTATTGTTTTGTTTATTGTGATTGGACACAACTGTTCTTTTCATTAATAGCAACATATATTCTGTTTTTATATGCAGAATGAAGAACTTGGACAAAGAAAAGTATAATAGTTTCATATTTGAGAGATGTGAAAATGCCAGCAGGTGCAAACTTTAATGTTTTGATATATTTTGTACAATCTATAACAATTGTGTGTGTTTTTAGAAAACAATCCAAAACAAAACTATTTACTTTAAGTTTTCTTGCTTTAAAGAATATTATTTCTGGTGCAGACTTTTCTGACTTCCTTACTCTTTAATTTTCCTATTAAAGAGATCTTTCAATGTGTAATTCTCATGCTGTTCTTACATATTTCTGTTATTGCTGTAATTCTTTATTGTTTATTTTTTATATTTCTATATTTTACTGATATTGTGAACTGCCTAGAATTTTATACAGTTACTGTATGAGTAAAGCAGACATGTCCAACCCATGGCCTATGGACTGCATGCAGCCCTGGAAAGCTAGTAATGCGGCCCCACAAGATCGTAAATGTTTAACACTATTACTGTATGTGATTTATATATATCAACTATATTATATATTTTATGTATGGCCCAAGACAATTCCTCTTCTCTGAATGCAGCCCAGGCAAGCCAAAAGGTTGGATACCCATGATATAAAGATGTTAATGGTGGCCCATAAGACATATGTAACACTTATGTATTCAGATACTCTGAAGCCATCTGTTAATTATCTGTTCCTTTTTGCAATAAGGCCTGCTATATTTCTTTGTTTTTTACAATTCTGTGCATGGAATTGTTCATTCTAAGTTTCTTTTATATATTATTTGGAAATGTGATAGTCTGTCTTATCTAATAAACCAAGTTATCAAATTGTATTTTAAACTTCCCAGTTGAGAGCGAAGCCAAGGCAAAAACAAAGGTTCGTTTTGAAGAAATATTCAAGAATCATTCTGGTCTAATTGATAAAAAGAAAATTAAAAAAAAACAGATAAGCATCCCAGAGAATATTGTGGTGAGTTGGATATACTTATGAATAAATGTTTGTTGCTTCAGAAAAGTAAAGCATAATCTTTCCAAATTCACTTTCATAAATAGTGTCAGGGAGTTTTGATTGGTCTTTGCAGGGTCAATACATTTTGAAGGACATGGATTGATGAAGCTTTATAGCAGGGATGTCAAACTGCCAGCCCATGGGCCGGACGCGTCACGCAGAAGCCGCGCCCACCCCATTGCTGGCAATGGCAAAACCGTCCCGATACGTTGCTTGATGTCACGTGATGTCGTGAGTTTGACATGTCTGCTTTATAGATTCATACCTTCACCCTATATTATTTGCTCCATTTTAGAGTAAAAAAAAACATAACTTGAAAATATACTTTGAGATTTAAAACTTGTTTCTATAGGGCTATTAAAGTGGGATGACATGATTCTGCTTTATCCTTTTCCTTGCACCACAAGTTTGAAAGTTATGATTGGCCTCCAGGAAAAGTTGCCTGGTAGGGAGAAGTTGTGTTTCAAAGAGACATTTTCAGACTAAATGAACACAATATGCAATCTTTGTTAATATCCCTTCATCTATGGTTATGATTTTTGTATCCTGAAAATATGCTCTGAAGGTTAAGGATCTCTGCACATGGTAGGGTACAGGATGAGGGCAGCAGAATGGAATAGGAAGAAAAACCAAGGGGAATGTGGCTTTTAATCCAGGGAAATTATTGCAGTATCTGGAATGGCCAATGTATGGTCCAAAGGAGAAATTCAGCAAAATTCTCCTTAAAGTTTGACCTCAGAATGGTATGTTTTGCATATTCCTTAATTTATTTCCTTGTCTGATTTGGCATGCTTGTGATCAAAAATATCCTTTAAAATGTGCATTTTTAGGGATTACAAATACATAAATTCAAAGAGAATTTGATTTATTTTTATTTTTTTGCTGGCAGAATAAGTTTAGGAAACTTTCAGAACATATTTTTCAGCAAATCTGATTTTAGTCCTCTTTTCTTCATAATCCTTTCATTACTTTGTCTCTCAAAAATGTGTATTTCTTGCAATCCTGATTCAGTATTTTATTATTTTTCCATTGTGCTTTTTTTGGTACAGATTTGAGAAACTTTTGTGCATATTTATGCTGGACATTGTCCTGAAATTTGGTCTAATATAGAATTGAATGAAAGTATTCTAAATAAACAATGCAGGCACTAAAAGTCCACAGGATTTTCCTGAACAATTACCACTAATAATGATAATTCTAAATGAAACATGTTTTTTATTATCTAAATAAAGTGAAGTCTTGGAATAAGTATACATGTATTCCAAAGAATAATTATACACAACCAGTCTCCAGTGGCCTTAAGAAGAGAATGACAAGATTTCTTTTGAGAGAAAAATGAATTGGGAGCGAGATTAAGAAATGAAGGTTATAGTTAATACAGAAAACATCAGAAGGTGATTAGGAAAGGAATAGAAAATTAGTTTAGACAAAATAAATCAGAATTTTTACAGAATTCAAATAGAGGATGTACATATTTATAAATAAGTTTTAATTATTTCCAAAAGTTATAATCAGAAATTGAATTTCGTTGCTCAGTCTTCTGACAAAATATATCTAATATAAAGAAATGCATATGACTCTGTGTATTGTAATTTCAGATTACCAGATTGCAGTGTGGATATATCCCTTTTAAAAAGTTTGAAAATCAAATGTTTAAACTATCTTGATTATTATAAGCATTTTTTGTTAAATATTATTTCAGTTACTAGGTCCGTGGTCAGTAAATTATACCTTTTCCACAAGTAATATTTATGTTAAGTATAAGCGTAGCATGTTCTTTTCATTATACTTGAATGTATGTTTTTCAGCATGGCATGCTGACAGAGCAATTTTGCAGGGGCTTTTTCTTATAAGAGTTACATTTAAAAAAACTTGCTCAAACCTATAATCTTTTCATGCTTTATATGAATTCCATCTGTTGGTTGACTCTTGAAGTGCAAGTAAATTTTAATTGTTCCCCTTCAAACACTAAAAGTGAAATATTAATAAAACATAGTACTTATTCTTATAATAATTGCATAATAGCATACAGATAAAATGACTTCCCAGTGTTTTGATTACAGCTGGAGACATTAAAAAATCATCTGACCAAAGGAAGTGAAAATGAGCCAATTATAAACCAAACGTATAACCCCGAGGAAAGTAGTCCGCGGATCCCAAAACGTACGTTGAGAGATAAAGCATCCATTGAAGAAGAAACAAACAATGTTGTTAGCAAAGGGGAAAGCAAGCAAGTTGGGCTTCAGAAGAAGAAAAAGGCAGCCCTACAGAAACAACTTAATGAGGAAGAAAAGGTATCTGAAACCAAGTTAGATAGTTCTGAAAAGCAGATTCAAGTTTTTACAAAGAAAAAAACAGGAAGCGTATTGCAGGCAGATGCAGTTCACTGGGAAGGGGACAGCAACGTGAAAGGTGCCTTGAGTGGACTGCGAGACAGATCTGGATTAGATGAGGAAGAAGAACAGTTAATTCAAGCCTATGAACAGCAAGTGGCTGAGGAAGAAGCAAGTGCAATTAAGAAAAAAATAAAAAAGAAACTGAAAGAACAGATGTCTGAATTCATTCCCAGCGCTCAAAGCCACGAAACAATGTTGAACAGTGAAGTGAGAAAAAAGAAGAAAAAGAAAAAAGAAGTACTGGTTTCCTCTGAATCTCAAACTAGGTATAATAGTAAGTGATAAATGTGTGTGGATGGAAGATTTGTGACAGCTGTTTGGGTTGCATTATTGTTGACATCAGAAATAATTCCATATGGTTTTGTAAAGAAAATATAATGACTCTGTCATATTGGGGGGGGGGGAGACATTCAGTGAACCACTTTTGTTTCCTTACAAAACTATACCGTGGTTTGTAAAGAGGAAATGACAGAATAGGTAGTTGGAATTGGATTGGATAAGAGCCTGCCCTAAGTCATGACAGTTGTAAGGTAGGTCACCCACGTGACAGACCTGCTTTTTCAACCTTTCTTGTGATGGTCATTAAGCGAATGTGGCAGTCATTGTTCACTGTGGAATGTTTTTGCTGAAAACTGGAAGTAATTTTTGGCAAAATGTAAAATGTGGTTACAGGGCCATGTGACACTGCAAACAGCCATAAATGCAGGCCTGTTGCCAAGCTCTTCAAATGCAGTCATGTGACTTTAGGGAGAGGCAGCCATTAGACCTTTAGGGTTTTATGTACCTTTGGGGAAGTCTGTTGTAATTTTGAACGATTACTAAGCGACTGATCATAGGTTGAGGACTACCTGTAGCAACGAAGAATGAAACCATACCTTCCTTGTCACGTTGCTTAGACTTTTAGCCATGCCATCCCTCATTTTGTGCTTCACCATGATTCCGCGCTTATCCTACCCCAGATCCAGCTTGATAGGATGAGATTTTCAATAAACGTTTCCCGAACAAACTGTGGGGTGAGATGTCTCAGATAAATCCATTCAAGCCAGCCTGAATGTGTATGTTGTTTGCCTATGTTACAGAATGTAATTATTAAACCACTAAATCTGGTAGTATATTTCAAATCCTAAATATCCTTGTTAACCACATGACTTCTTTCATTCAGTGCAATGTCCCTCTCTGAATTGCAACATGAGCCAGAGGAAGAAAATACCAAGAAAAAGAGATCTTTGGAAAAGCCATTTGTATCCAAATTTGAAGAAGGTGACCTGTTAATAGAGCAGGAAACTAAAGGCAAAAAAGCAAAAAGAAAATCCCCAAAAGGTTTGTGTGACTAGAAATAGAATCCTTTAAATGTTTTCTAACCGAAGTAATTCTCAGTTAAGAGGCCTGTAGTGTGTATTGGTTGCCCAAATCGCGCCGTCTTTGTGGCCTAAAGATCAGAACAGTAATCCACTGGTTTTGTATTAGCAAGATTGAGATAATGGCTCCTGTTTGTAGTTGAGAAGATCTGGCTATTTTCACAAGCATTGGGCCAGTATGTTATATATGCCCACTGTTGAGTTGTGTTTGTAAATAGTGGTGCTGGTAGAGCTGTTTTAATAATATCAGACATAATAAAGAGAGCCAGTTTGGTCTAGTGGTTAAGGCAGGGGTGTCAAATTGCCAGTCCACGGGACGGATGCATCATGAGGAAACCGCGCCCACCTCATTGCTGGCAATGTGGAAAAAGTTCTGATATATCTCGCGATATCACATGACATCGCAAGTTTGACTTGTCTGGGTTAAGGCATCAGGCTAGAAAACCGGAGATGATGAGTTCAAGTCCCACCTTAACTAGCTGGGTAATCTTGAGCCATTGACTCACTCTCAGCCCAGCTCACCTCACAGGGTTATTGTGGGGAAATTAGTAGGCGGAAAGTATGTTGGATATGTTCGCTGTCTTGAGTTATTTGCAAAAATAAGGTAGAAAATAAATAAATAAATACTGGCTAGAGTTGCCTCGAAGTGTGAGATAGGTGGCACAGAACTTTACTTAATTCCTTATTGTGGGGTTTTAGAGGGTGAAATGTGTGTGTTTAAGTCTTGAGAGACTTAAGACATCCACTTTACAATTTAAAACCTAAATGTACCTAGTCATGTCTAGTTGGGGTTGCCAGTTTTATTCCTGCCTCTTCATGAAGTCACTAAGATTTCTGACAGTTCCTAGGCAGAAGTACTTTCTATGTTAAAGTGTTCATGCTATTGAATCATTCAGAGCAGCTGTTACGCATGGAAATCATGTCTGACTCATAATAAATAAGTTAACTGAAAATTCATTTAAGACAAATTTTTAAATTGTAGGTTTACTGGTAATTGCAGCAATAAACTTAACAGTAGTTCTCAATTTTTACTAAAGCCTATTTTTTCTTTCTCCTAGCTCCAGAAGAAGATACTGAAAACATGAAAGAAAATACCTTACACATGACTGCTGGGAATCTTTCACAAGAATCAAAACCTGATTTTGATGATAACCTTGTTTTAGGGGTTTATATCCATCGAACTGATCGACTTAAAACTGATTTTATGGTATCCCATCCAATGGTTAAGGTTCATGTGATCGATGTGAAAACTGGTTTATATGTGAAGAAAGAGAATAGGTAATTTTACTGACTTACTGAAGATTTTTTTTATTCTTGGTGTTAATTAATTTGTCCATAAGAAGCTTAGATAAACATATAGTTTTTGTAGATCCACATAGATATAAATAACCCAATTAAATGAGGTTCATTCAATGTGTTGAAACAAAAATGTGTCAAATAAAAATGTAGCTTATTTAATATTCCTTAATTATTTCTGCACCATAATAATTCTCATTTATTTGAGATTCCTATGCTGTAGCAGGTTTAGATGGAGCCAGTATTTGGATTTTGGATTGCAATTTGAGATGTTTTAAGAATTTATCATTCTTTTGTAATTTCAAATAATAATTCTCATTGCCAGTTGAATTTAATGCAAATACTGTTTGTATGTTTGTTGGATGGTCAGATAACAATAGATGTAATGAACATTCATTTCAAATAGGACAGCTTGTAAAATATGCCCAGTTTCTCTCCAGGATAATAATCTTGGGATTTTCCAGAAAGATCATATTAAGAGTTTTGATGATAAGGTCAAGAATGCACCATAGCTGGAGTCAGTATTATATCTAATCTACACTATTTAAAAAGAGGAAAATAAAGAAATTGCTTATTCCTTAATCTGTAATATTTGCTACTATCTTATGCACACTCTACAGGGAACAGGCTCCATTGAACTTTTGACAATTTTAGCCTGCTTGATATGAAGTACTTTCCATTGCAGTATGCCTACAATGTTTTAACATCTCTGTAAGAATTGGTTTTAAGTGATAACAAATAAATGAAGATATTCAAGCTTCTTCTAATTTTGTTCCTCTTAAGGTTATCCTTCTGTGATGTTCTGTAACATTAGACCTGCACCAAACACACGTTAATTCACTTTTTTGTATTTCATTGTGGTTTGGACTTTGCTTAGAATAATCTGAATAAGTTCACTATATTTTGATTTGCTCATAAAGCTGATACTCAATGTTATTTGTTTGTTTTTGGTTTAGCCCAGTATTTGAACCAATCCAAAGGAAGAATCCAAGGACACCCCAAAGACAAACAAATCTCATTATGCCTTGAAGTGGGTCGTTTAAGCTGGTTGATAGTTGGATGTTGAACACATTTTCTATTAAATTAAAGCTACTTACTCTGTAGACAATTATAATAAAAACAAGACACAATTCAGTTGAATGTATTGTTTTTATGTAGCAGTCGACAAGTTTCATCCTTCTATGAACAAGAGAAAGTGGGGCATATTCTTCCTATTATGACCCAGCCTTACGATTTCAGACAGTTTAAATCAACACTACCAGAATGGGAGGAACAAATACTATTCAATGAACGTTTTAACTATTTTCTCCAAGATGCTGAAGGGAGCCCCAAAGTAATTCTGTTTTTTGAGGTACAGAATGACTCATTGGTCATTTCCATTTTATCTTCTGTTCCTTCTGGCAAATACTTTCTCTATCTTTCCTCTTAGGGGTAAAATGCATAATTTCAGTACTGGATTGTCTAGGAATGATGCACTTTTGGTGGTGGAAGCAGGATAAGAACATTTTCATTTTAAAAATTTTGGTCAGTTTGTGAAATTTAAAGATGTGCTTAGGCCATTTTGAAACATCAGAGAGTTACAATATTTCACTTTCAGGTCTCCTAATAACCCAATTAGCTGTTTTACTGCTTTACTGAATACTTGGCTGCTAGGGAGGGAGACACATTTAGAATCAAAGCAAAAGGAGTGTCATCTGGGAAGTTTCTTTGATCCATAATAATAGTTTACATCTAGTTTGCATATACGCTTTTAAAAGCATTTTCTTTTGGTGAAGCTCACATCCACTGTTTTTATAGCATCCTGAGTGAGATCTGAAATTCATCAAATACAGCAAGGCTTTAGATTGCTGTCCCCTATATATCTCAGCTGTTTATTATATTTGCCACAAGAAATCTTCATCATAGAAACTAATATGTACAAAGGGTTTAAGAAAAATCCAGCAAAATGAACTGATATTTTCTATTATTGTAATTACAGAAATGTAAACTGAATAAAATGTGTTTTCTACTTCCAGATCCTTGATTTTTTGAGCATGAATGACGCAAAGGCCAATTTTGATATTCAAGCTCAGGAAAGCGGCTTTCGGAAAATCTGTTGGGCATTTCTAAAGGTTTTTATTTTTTATTTTAATGGAAACATTGTACTGAAGCATTAAACAAGTCTGCGCAAAGATAAACAAAAAATTGCTTTGCGTATAGTCAAAGAATAAACTTTGTATATAGACAGAAGATTAGTCAAGGTATAGTTCAACTAGTTCACATTTCAATTTCAGTTTGCAAAATATAGCAGATCATATATCCATCCAGCCCCATTATTGAAGAGTTGGATGGAGCGTGTCCGCAATTATTTCTGTTTGGATTTCTGATGAAATACGTGGTACCTATTTATGCTTGCTTTCCTGGATTTATTCTGGGACCGTTTAATGAAACACAAAGCCAGTTTGTTTCTGAGTCAGTAGTGATGACAGCAATACAAGTTGCAAAATCACCAGACTAATCAGAAAGTATTGCCAACTGTGTCTTGGCTGTGTGATGTCATTGTGAGCCCCAGGGGACATAACGGTAACTAAACAGATGACCTGTTTGTGTCAATATGTGGATTGTCTTTTCTGATAGGAAACCTGTGGTTCATTGTTACTTCAATTATTAAACTACTGTTAATTGTTATTGCTTCAATTTATTAATACCTAGAACAGACATGTCAAACACAAGGCCCGGGGGGGCCGGATGTGGCCCGCGAATTGGTTTCATGTGGCCCGCGAAGCCATCCTGGAAACAGTGAGGGAACGGCCCCCGCTGCCTTGGCCCTGGCCCAGGCCAGCTGGGAGCCAATGTACAATTTTGTGGTGGCCATCTTGGCACTTGCCCCAGTGGACCATGCCTTGGCACTTGCCCCGGTGGACCATGCTTGGCACTTGCCCCGGTCCCACCCCCTTCTGCCAGAGACTCTCAGATCTGTCCCACTCCTGCCCAGGCCTCCTCAGGCACCCTTGACGCGAATGATGTAGAACTGGCCACGCCCACCCAGTAGGCCACACCCACTCCATCCACACCCACCCAGTAGGCTGCACCCAATCTGGCCATACCCACCCAGCCCCCCGAGGGCAACCGCAATGCTGATGCGGCCCTCAGTGAAATTGAGTTTGACACCCCTGACCTAGAAGCTCAAAAGAGCTTGGGGAGGGCTTATGTCATCCTCACAATAATCCTATGAGGTAGATTGGCTTGAAAGAGAATAGCCTTAATACCACCTAATGAGTTTTCATGGTTAGGGTGGGATGATTCCAGGTCTCCCCGGTCCTAGCTGCAACACCACATTTGTTGTGCATGGTTTTAGAGTGCTGTTATTTGTCCTTTCATTAATAAAATACCTCATTGTAATGTATGTTTTTTACCCATCTTAATTATTTTGTCATTTTCAGCTTGTTGGTGCAAATAGAGTTCTGAACATTGGTGGAAAAGTACGTCTTCAGTTGTACTCGCCTCCTCGAAGGACCAGGTCACAACTGCATGTTGTGGAAGTTTACGACTGGTGGGCAAAATGTCCTAGAAACAATTATCCTTCAACATTGTATGTGACTGTAAAAGGCATTAAACTTCCCGATCATGTATGTTAACTTAAGTGTCTTTAAAATGCGTGACCATGACAAAATAACGTCTTTCTTTGTTCCTTCCTGGCCTTTTTATTACTAGCCGCAAAGAGAAAAATATTTTCACTTGTGTTAAATTCTGAAGTGTCTCTTGTGTGTGTGTGTGTGTGTGTGTGTGTATGTGTACATTCATTCGTTCATTCATTCATATAGGTAGTCCCTCGAGTTACAACCACAATTTATGTTGCTAAGTGAGAAATTTGTTAAGTGAGTTTTGCCCCATTTTATGGCTTTTCTTGCCACATTTCTTAAGGGAATCACTGAAGATGTTAAATTAGTAAGTTAGTTAAGTGAATCTGGTTTCCCCATTGATTTTGCTTGTCAGAAGGCTGGAAAAGGGGGATTGTGTGATCCCGGGACACTGCAACTGTCATAAATATGAGTCAGTTATCCATCATCCAAATGTAAATCACATGACCACGGGCAGGCTGCAACAGTCATAAGTGTGAACAATGGTCATAAGTCACTTTTTTCGGTGCTGTTGTAACTTCGAATGGTCTCTAAGCAAACTGTTGCACTACCTGGGAAGTTTTCCTCTTTTTTTTTTTTTTTTTTTAAAGAAGACCGCTAAAGCTGAGACTGTATTGGTCAGATTTTGCTTTAGTGAAGTTGATTAACGGTAATTTTACTGCTATCATGTAGCTAGTGATTTAAAGGCTGTAGGTTTAGAAAGCAGCCTCTCTGTCTTATCTTATAGTACTCAGAGAGATTATCCTTAGTGATTTGTCTCATTGGGTATTCATACTAACACTTATTTCTGCCTAGAAAGATGCCTTATGCTTCCATGGAAACAGTTATTACTGTAGCACAATCCGACCTTAATACATGAGCTTGCAGGTTTCAGAATTTACTACGCTTTTGACATGCCACGCTAGCAGTATAAATTGGTTCAGTTGATGACTTCATGACATCACGTAGCAGCTGTAGGTGTTAATGAATAAAATCTGTATCCCTGATGAATACAGGTAGTGTCTTGACTTAGGACCGCAATTGAGCCCCAAATTTCTGTTGTTAAGTGAGACATTTCTTTAAGTGAGTTTTTCCCTGTTTTACGACCTTCCTTGCTACAGTGTGTAAGTGAATCGCTACAGTTGTTAAGTTAGCAACACGGTTGTTAAGTGAATCTGGCTTCCTCGTTGACTTTGCTCGTCAGAAGGTTGCAAAAGGAGATCTCGTGACCTTGGGACACAGCAGCGGTCATAAATATGAGCCAAGCTTCTGAATTTTGATCACGTGACCATGGGGATGCTGCAATGGTCGTAACTGTGAAAAATGGTCATAAATCACTTTTTTCAGCACCGTTGTAATTTTAAACAGTTGCTAAATGAACTGTTGTAAGTCAAGGGCTACCTGTAGTAATCTGATGAAAGGCATTTGCAAATGAACATAATCACATGCTTAATACGATATTTTAAGGGTGGAGAAATCAAGTGATATATGCACGTGTTAACTAACCCTGGATGAACTTGCAGTTGGATCTACTTAAATGAAATTACTTTTAATATGAATATTCTAATGTGCCCTCCTCTGCTTTAAACGGTCCATTACATTTTCTTGATATTTTTCATATTTTATATTTTTTGTTTTACATTACTATATACATATTTCTATAAAATTTGTATTAAAATCAAATTGTTTTCATATATTTTTTTTCTAGGTAAACCCTTCTTTGCGATCTATGATGGCTATTCAGCAAGAATATCATAGCACATCATTCTTGGATCTACAAAATGATACATCCAAAACAATACTGAATTCTGGAAGTCAAGTGAAAAAGGAAGAACCATTTAAGTGGTCAAAATTTCCTGGACAGGTAAAAACATTTTCAGATGATTTTTATACACTTTGATATGAGCCTTTTTAAAAAAAAAAATCAAACTATTGTTACAATCTTACTTTAATGAACTTTGTAAAAACAGGAGGGACTTGAAGTTTCTTTTCCAGCTTTTATTTCAGAAATGTCTAGTGCTATTTATGACTAGGTGAATTGCAGATTTTTTTTTGCAGAAAAATACAACACCTGTATTATTAAAATACGAATAGTGGAGAAAGTTAACTTAGTAAATTTAAGAAAGTAGACTGCTACTTAGAACACTAATGATAGCTTGAGTAGCTTGTTTCTTTGGACGTGCTGAATTGCTATTTCATCCCCAGAATTCTGCTTGGAAATTGAAAGAAAAGCTTTAAGCCTATGTACATTTTCCTCCTTTTGGTGTAGAGAAAAAAAAGATGAAATGCTATTGTAAAATGTAGTTATTGCAAGATTCATACTGGCATGTCAGTCATCCCAAATTTTAAAATGTGTTTGTTCAGGGCCAAAGTTGATGTGCTGATAAATGACTGACCTTTTTTCTAAGGAAAAAAAACCCCCTATTATTTCCCAAACTCTAATGTACTCCAGATCTGGATGCAATTTTCTGGAAGCAACATTTATAGAGAAAGGCAGTATAAGTAAAAATAAATGATACTGGATCCCATTCAAAAACATATTCTAAGTTAAGATGACCTAGTGGCTTTTTCTTTGTAAATTAAAATACATGTAGTGTGATATATAATTTGGTCTCTCATAAGAAAAATTCACCAGAGCAGAGGGAAGTGGGAGAGAAGCACTGCTTTAGAGATTAAGTGCCAAATTTGAGGTGTCCCAAAGGTGTTTTTTCAGTCACCTCTTGAAAAAGCTCCTTTGGGACAACCACGACCTGGATGACTGAGAATCTCCATAGAAATATTAGGTGTGTTCCTGATTTTTTATATATATCTAATTTCACTGCCTGCAATTTTTCATTACCTTTTTTGCCTACCCCTTATATGACCCTTGTTTAGGTAAACAAATCATGATGACATAGCTTCTGTTCCTCCGAAGTTTGTGTCATAAACAATTTGTTATATGAATATGAAATTTTTCCATATATATATATATATATATATATATATATATATATATATATATATATATACACACACACACACACACATACATACAGTACATACACATATGTATATATATATACATACTGTATACACACATACATACAGTGCATACATACTGCAAATGTAGAGTATGTATGTATATATATATACCTACACACACACAAATAATATTGTATTTAAACAAGCTTACAAACTGCAAATGTAGAGTATGTATGTATATATATATACCTACACACACACAAATAATATTGTATTTAAACAAGCTTACAAATAATGTTTCACTTTGGATCTACAGGTGTGTCGATTGCCAAACAAGTACCTTTTTTCCTTAAAAACAGGAGACATGGGATGTTTCTGTATTCGTTTCTCTGAAGATGGACGAACATTAGCAGCAGGTTGTGCAGGAAGAGATGGTTATCCTGTTGTTTGTAAGTGAGAGTTTCAAGGCCTATTTTTATTTTAACACACCATCTATGTATGCAGTGAACTGTTTGGAAGGGAATTTTTAATCGGTGAAAGTTGATTGATTATTCAAATTTAAGATATAACCAAATGCTAAAGGGTACTTTTTAATCTTTTCTCCTAGCATGACAGTTTTTTTTTTAATTTCAGTGGTATTCTCCCAGAATAATTCAAGTGGTATCAGTAAATCCTTCCACTTTCCCTTCCCCATGTCCTAAAACTTTACAGTATTCAGATACCACTATTAGTAATTCAGATCAGATAATCTTAATATTGCAATCTATCAAAATGAGGCTCATGTATCCTCTGAATGATAAAACATTAAATTATTTAGTACATCAAATTAATGGATTTATAATTATCCTAATGGCTTGAACTTGATGTTTAATCCTCCAATCTTGTACCATTGGAACTTGTTCAGTCTAAATTTTTGAGAGCAATTTTCCAAGTTTCTCACTGGGTCTCCAGTGCTTCACTACAAATGGAGGCTGGAATAGTGGGGATGGAGGCTAGAATATGGCAAGCTATATTCTATTTTTTTTTTTTGTCTGTATACACTTTTTCTTAACTAACCTGACACTGTCAGTTTAGTTTTGCTTATTGGATACTTGAATAATAGTTTTCTTGTGCTAGTTAATGACCGCAAAGGAATTAAATGAGTAAGATGTTAGTAGTTAAATAGTCCTCATCCTTTCCAGAAACATAATGCTATATTCCAGTGGTGGCGAACCTATGGCACGGGTGCCAGAAGTGGCACTCAGAGCCCTCTCTGTGGGCACGCACGCTGTCGCCCCAGTCCTAGGCCTTCAGCTGGGTTTTATAAAACCTTTTCGCTTTAGGCCTCCGCCGCCTGTGCAAAAAAAAAAAAAAAGTTCAATCAGTCAATTTCAACTTCTCGCGGGGAAAAAAAAAGATCTTGCAAAGTTGGAATTGATTGATAGAACTTTTTAGTCCCACCCAGTCTGCCGTTACCACCGCAGCCACGCCCACCCAATGGGCCACACCCACCCAGCACTCGACGATGCATAAGTGGGTTTTGGGTTGCAGTTTGGGCACTCGGTCTCTAAAAGGTTCGCCATCACTGCTATATTCAGATGAAAATATTCACTTTTCAACTAATTATGCATTTTTTCACTAAGCCACGGTTTGCTTAATAATGGCTTTTTTGAATGTGTGTAAGTCACAGTTGGCTAAATTGATACTTCCTGGTAAACTTTAAATAAAGGGTTACAAAAATGGCTGGATTCCACAATCTAAACAAGCTGTATTATGAATTTGGTACAGCACACTTGAGGCGGAAAGTGACTAACTTTCACTCTACTAAATTTATACCTTTCATTATATTTTCTTTCGAACCTCCAAAATATTCTTCCTTTACTTACCACTTGTTATTCGTGATATATTGAATCCCTTGTTGTTTTTTCACTTTACGATAAAAGAAAAAAGAAGCAGATCTATCCAAATACTACGACACATGGGAGATCTGTACTTTAAATATTTGCTATTATACTTTCCGGCCACTAGATGGTAGTAAACAGATACTTGAGTGTTTATTTAAACTTACGTGCCATTAGAGCTGAGTGATCACAGAAGCAGTGGAATTTCTTTAGGAAAATAGATTACTTTGTTGTGATTATTATTACAAATACCAATTTTATGAAATTAGTTCCTTTTATTCATATAATTATTACAACATGTATACCCCATCTTGTGCACAGTATGGGTGGCTTGCATGTTTTAAAACATAATAACACAATCATAATCATAAACCAATAGCAATAGCTATTAGACCAGTAATGGCGAACCTTTTAGAGACCGAGTGCCCAAACCACAACCTAAACCCCACTTATTTATTGCAAAGTGCCAGGGCCACATCAGCATTGTGGTGCCCTCGTGGGGGGGGGGCAGAGAGGCGCCTCTGAGTGCCACCTCTGGCACCCAAAAACCAGGGGTGCAAAAATGGCCGCTGCCGCACCATGGGATGCAGATACAAGGCACTGCACCACACAAGAACGGGGCAGGGCTAGTGCGTATCACACAGCAACTAGCCCCGCCCCATTTGCAGTGGGTCCATGCTCACCGCCCCATGCGCGCATGCACGCATGTAAAATGTTTTCCCCTCTTCTTCCAGTCCTGGTTAGTTGTTACCAACCACTGGAGACGAGATGGTGGAGATGAGCTCGAACGATCAGCTGGCGAAGTGGAGGAAACACGACCCGTCGGGGCGGGACGAGGCCCGCCGCCACCGTCGGACTACCTGGACGACGACCGCCGCCACCGCGTGCACGGTTGTCTCTCCCGAGACTCACGGCAGAGACCGTACGCACGGTATCGTTCGCCACCACTGACTTAGACGTATATACCACTTCACAGTGCTTTACAGCCCTCTCTCAGCGGTTTACAGAGTCAGCATATTGCCCCCAGCTCAATAAGCTGACATTAAGAAACATAACATTACATTAAACTACACAGAAATCACCAGCAAAATATTTTAACCCTCAAATGTATGATGAAAAAGAATAATCTTGCCTGCATTCCCAAAAGTAAGAAAGTTGTTAGCCACTCTAACCTGTGATTATTGGTTTAATATTGGTAAAAATAAAGTCTTCATCACCATACTATCTAACAATCATAATGCTTTATGTAAAAAATCCTCTTCACATTTGAATTTTGTTCACTTGCTTCGTGTGTTTGCTTTATGCTATGTATTTCTAGATCCTTAAAAGATTCTGTTGTGCTCCTATTAGTGTATGAGATTCCTTCAGGGTGCTACCTAAGGGAGTTCTATGGACATCTGAACATTGTGTATGATCTTTGTTGGTCAAAGGATAATCAGCATCTTCTTACTGCTTCCTCAGATGGTACTGCAAGGTCAGTATAACCAAACATCTCCTGTTAAAATTGAGGTATGCAGTATAACTGAAATGAAAATGCCCCCAAATTTAAGATAGTTATACACCCATCAGAAGAGGAGATGGGGAAAAAATTAAAACTGCAACAAAATACCAGTTTATCAATCTTAGGTTGCCAAGTTCAGCTAAACCCAAGCCCCCAGTAAATAGTATGTGCTTCAAACCTGAGTATGACCACATGTATCCATCCTCTTATACACATGCTTGCAAAAGGCATTCTCCCAAAGAGATAAGATGAGGACAAACGGTTACATTCATATCAAGTAAATGGATAAAATGATATGCAGAATGTTCCAAGCGTAAACTCTTTTCCGACAGATTCTATAAAGCCCTGTTTTGAACAGAACTCAAAACATACTTTGTCAAAAAAAATCGATGTAGAAATTTCAAAGCCACCCTTAGCTTGCTGAACCTAGAACAAACTTAACATTAAAGACCAGGATTCTTCCTTTTGTTCTTTTTTTTTTTCACATCTCGTACACAGTTATGTGTGCACATACAACCTCAGAGCTGGATGGCTGTAGAAATTGAACAAACTAAATAATAAATAAATAACCATTCCTTGTAGGTTTTATTTTTTTCAAATTTCATATTCAATCTCTTGCTTCGTATCTCTGCCCCCGTTAATAAAAGGTATATTCATTTTTTCTATTTGTTTTTTTTTCCCACAGAACCAGATTTTTTTAAAAAAAATAATGCTAATAATGTTGCTTCAAAACATTCGTTTGTACTAAACAAGCTGAAGTGGTTAAATGATTAAGTCAAAAACATTGCGAGGAAATTTGATTTTATAGAGAAATTAATTGAAGAATGAGTCATTATAGAAATTTGGCTAATGAGTAAACTCTTTTGGGTTATTCAGAAGTTATCCAGGTTATATATTTGTAAGTAGACTCAAAATTTTTACAGATCGTTTTTTAAAATATATTATCACACAGTTTGGTACTGAATTGGTGTATTGCAGTGGTTTTCAACCTGTGATCCGTGGACCCCTGGGGGTCCACGAAGTCACGGGGGTCCACAAAGTCTTGAAGAAATGTTATCATTTAAATCTTGAGTTACGGTAAGTCTTGGGGGTCTGTGGCCATCATTCATAGCCACAAAAGGTATTTAAAGGAGGTCCATGGTGAAGAAAAGGTTGAGAACCACTGGTGTATTGAATTATCTAGTATTAAAAAAAGAGACCAACTTTTCTAAATGTTGCTTCTATTTAGAATGTGGAAAATTGAAGCCCAGGCTACATCAGCCACCAAAATTTTCCCACATCCTTCATTTGTCTATGCTGCAAAATTCCACCCAGTAGCTGAGTACCTCGTTGTAACTGGATGTTATGATTCTGTGATTAGAGTCTGGAATGCAAAAGTAAAGGAAATTAATGGGCAGCTTTTGCAAGAATTTGATGGCCACAAAAGTTTTATCAATACATTGTGTTTTGATGCTGAAGGTAAGTTGCAGATGTTTCACACTAAAAATGCTGCATATAGTACCTATCTCATTTCATCTTTGTAATTACTCTGGATTTTATTATATACTATTGTTATTCTTTTAAGGAGGCTGAGAGTTAGTAATAAATACCAGAATACCTGGGGGCTTCTATTGAAAAAAAACTTCTAATATTTAAAAAAAAGGATTTTTATATGAAAAACTAACAAAATATGATCAAACATAAAGGAAAGATTATGATATCCATCCAAATCTACTAGGTGTCTATGCCATTTTCCAAAACCTGATGAATTATGAGGGCTAAATTGTGTGGGGGATTTGTACAGGAAATATACTATCTTCAAATTCAGGTACCAGATAAGCATTGAATGTACACACTCTGCAGAGTGGGATAAAAATATATATTTTATACAAACACACATCCATCAAAGAAGAAATAATGTAGTTGGACAACACAATTTGTGGGATGAGATGTTGGGGCAATAGAATAAGGTATCTAAGTTAAAGAATTAGCCAAAGTGCACAACACATCTTATGAGATCTGATAAGAGAAAACCCACATATCTGGTAGTACTGTAATAATAACAACAACAACAACAACAACAACAATATAATAATAATAATAATAATAATAATAATAATAATAATAATAATAATAATAATAATAATAATAATAATAATAATAATAATAATAATAATAAAGTTGGAAGGGACCTTGGAGGTCATCAAGTCTAACCCCCTGCTCAGGCAGGAAACCCTATACCATTTCGGACAGACGGCTGTCCAGTCTCTTCTTAAAAACTTCCAGTGTTGGAGCATTCACAACTTCTGGAGGCAGGTTGTTCCACTGGTTAATTGTTCTAACTGTCAGGAAGTTTCTCCTTAGTTCTAGATTGCTTCTCTCCTTGATTAGTTTCCATCCATTGCTTCTTGTCCTGCCTTCAGGACAAGGGGAAACGGTCTAAGACTTTTAGTATATTATAAACTGAATGGGAGCTGGTATTGTCATTTTCAGCAGATAAAATACTTCATGTAACCTTAAGTTGCATTGACAAAAGAATAATGTCCTCCCTGCTATTGGTAATAATTCCATTTTAGGGTGTGGTTGTGTAACATCCAAATGTAGTTTGGGGCCCCACAATTTCTGAAACAAATTAGCAAAATGGAAAAGTAAGTGATGATGAAAGATACTTGACTAGATACACTTTGCATAAGCCATTATGCAGTATAATTATATGAGTAATTTGAATGTCAGAATTCTTTTATCATGTTAAGCAAACAAATTATTGTTTTCTAGGATTTCACATGTTTTCTGGAGATGGCACAGGGTTAATAATTATCTGGAATACTTTTGTTAAAGAAAATTCTCAGTCACCAATTCAACACTGGGGCATTGATAAGGTATACAGAAAAAAAACAGCAAGTTTTAAAGTCTTGTGTACATAATGTATTTTTGATAAGGTTGTGCGATGCATATTTTAAAGTTTCAGAATTAGATTTCTGACTATATTCAACATGATTTGCTTCTATTCATACTAGCTGCTGTATAATATTTAATAAAAATATTTCTGAATAAGTTGATATCATTAATACTCCGCTATACATACATATTCTAGAAGCTTTAGCTGTACTTATTTTTTATCTCATACACATGTCCAATAATTTCTTTTTCTACTCCATGCTTTCTTCATATTAGTAGTATTCAGTTGATAATTGAATTTGCATTTGAGCACTAATAAAAGGGAGTAAACTGTGATGATTTGGGAATAACAAAGTATTTTTAAAAAACCTTGAGTTATTTTAGAAAACTACAGTAAAAGGAGTTATTTGCTGCCCTGATGATAATGATGATGATAACAATCATTCCTGATACCTACATGGGCAACATGTCATTTTCTTAGCAATGTTTTCAAAAATGCTTTGCCATTGTCTTCTTCCTAGGGCTGAGAGAAAATGACTGGCTCGGTTATCTGGCCAACTTCTGTGTCTACAGATGGATTAGGTTTCCCTGCTCATACCCCAACATCTTAACTATTAGACCAAACTGGCTCGTGTATTATAACTGTACCTATTTACAGAAGAACAATGTGTCAGTGACAGAACCTTAAATCCATTTGTAACCACTGATACTTAAGTACTTGACTCCTTCTTTTCATTCATTTTGCTAAGGTGTTTGAAATATTTATTACAACACAAACTATATTCCATCCAGCAATTCAAAATAATTTACACAGATCCCCTTTCCTCTCCTCATTAGACAATAATCATGTTGGTAATTTTGACTGGCCTCAAATTGCCAGCAAGGTTTATGTATTTTTTTGCACAAATTATGTCTGTGGTATCCTCCACTGCAAGATAGCGATGGCCGTTTATTAATTGCCTTTAAATGCTGTCTATCAGTAATTCTGCCAGAGTCTAATTTATGCAGTTTATCTATTACCTCTAAGCTTATGAATTCTAGGCAGTTTACAGATACTAAAATAGGATTGAGAATGCATTTTTTAAAACTTCAGTAGCAACAGTTTAACAATTAATAGACAATAATGAGGTAAACATTATTAATGCCTAATTGTAATCACAGCTCTACTAGTACCTGTATCAGAAGTTGTATAACTCTAAATGCCAATCTCTGTGAAACAGTAGCAGGAGATAATTTTTTCATTCATATCTTGCTCATGGGTGTTTCAAAGGCTTCTAATAAGACAATGGATTCCTTGGCCCCTTGGTCTTGCCTAACAAGACTGACATTCTGTTGTCTTTTTATTCTTTTTTTTAATATATTTTATTAACTTTTTACAATAACAATCTTTAGTGCTTAGTGAACAATGTGTTGTCTGGGTTATCTTTTTTCATTCTGCATAGTATCGCTATTCTATAGAGTCACTGGGAATCAGGCAGCATATATTAATATATTAGGGTTGGTTGCACAGTCAGCCATATGTTTAGACTGATACCAATACAAGAAAATATTTGTAACTCAGGGTTGAACTGTGAGGTCCTTGGTGAGCTCTAAACTTGGTTATTTTATTGCAGATGTTTCATTACTCAATTAGTTAACACTATCAGTGTATTTAGCATTTTTATCCACTCACTGAGTCCTTCCCAAGGACTTGGGATAGGCAGATATTTTGTTTTTATTTGTATTATTATTATTACATTGAAAACATGCTCTCTGTAGTTCTGCGTTTTATATTGGGTTGTTTTGACAGGAAATAAATGATGGTGACATTAAAGGAACAGCAATAAATTATTTGGAGGTACACCCAAATGGAAGGCGTTTACTTATCCACACTAAGGACAGTACTGTAAGAATTATGGATCTTCGAATGTAAGTGTTTCAATGTTTTCTGTTTTATACCATTTAAACACTACTACCGGACAGTTTGAGGCATTTCTAAAAATTGGCATCTCATTTCTTCTAGGTATCTTAACATATCCTGGCCTTAACTCTCTTAAAGGCATAAAGTATCCAATTAAATGAGCTTTTTTTAATCTGCCCTGCCCCACCCACCACCCACCTATGATATAGTGGGAAGGCTCAGTAGCTTCATTGAATTTGAGTGTATTGCTGGCAAGGATGTGAACTGAAAGTATCATCCCTAGAAGCCAAAAGAGGAGGGTGAGAAAGTGCTAAGGATCGTAATGGGGCTTAACACGACTGAGGAAAGGCAACCTGCATAGGAGAAGGAACACCAAATTGCAATCTGGAAGAGGGAACGGCAAATTTATTCCATATTTTCAAGAAAGATACTTAGAGATGGCTAAATGTTTGGACAAATTTGGGTGCCAAATAATAAGATGCCATGAGTTTGTACAGATTTATAAAGTGAGTTAAATTGTAGGCGGTTCTAAGTACAACATTAAAGATAGCTGTAGTGCTAATAATGAATGGTTGGAATTCAAAATTAGAAAAACAGGAACATGGAATCATAGGAGCATTGGATTAGGTAAATACAATAATAAGAGAGTCAAGTTTTCCAAAAATAATTCTTTATTTATTGCCAACAGCTGCTTCAGGCAATGTAAAGATGGATTTTTCACATTTAAACTTGAAATAAGAAATACATATCTGCTGATTTTTTCCCCTCTAAAACATTAATACTGGTATCAGGATTTGTAGCATATACACAAAGCACCAATGTCCACTCTCACTTTTGCTATTTGTAATTGCTCTGAAAGGCTTTGACAGCAAGATCCAAAAAATAAACAGATAAAACTTCAAACTTCAAGGAGAATGGAAAAAGAAATATTTTGCAGATAAAGTAGTAGTAAGAATTATGCAGTCGCAAAGCTCCATACGGCAGTTGATGAAAGTAACTGAAGATTTCGGTTGCTTTTCCAAATACAGAATCAATGAAAACAAAGATAATAGCAAGGGACTTCTGAGGAAGAAAAAATTATGGGGGAAAAAAAAGCCTGGATTTGTGGCATATGGAGATAACATAAGATAACAAAAAAAACCCAGGATTTGTGGCATATGGAGCCCATCCTTACAAAACATCTCCAGTTCACATCTAAAGGAATTTATAAACGTTCTGTTAGAATTAATAGTGCTTTATGGTCTATAGTGAATAGATTTTCTCACCCATTTAATAATTTACTAGACAATTCCAATGTTATTGGATCTTTTATCCAGGTCTATATGTAGGATTTAAAAGATCTGGTAGGCATATCTTTCCAGATCCAATTAGACACCTCTCTGTAGTCAACATTACTGGGATGATTTTGAAACTGGAGCACTAAAGCACTTAGTGTGATACAGAGATTTTATTATTTTAAAATAACAGAAGAATAGACCTTGCAATTTCCCTATAAAAGTTAGGAGTGCAATAGAGAGAGTAGAATTGCTGGATATTTTGCTAATCAATTTTTGAAATCAATTTTTTTCTGCTTTTAATGTCCTCCTGATTCTGCAGGAATCTAGAAGGCTATGTCTAGTTTTCAGACACAATTGTCTTAGTAACAATTCATATTTGTTTTTTGCGCATGAGTCTGAATTTACTAATCTGAGACTTAATTTATCCAAAATACCATGGGTTGTCATGGTTCCGATCAATGAGACCAAATAAATCAAAACTCCGAGGTAGGAAAATTCCTCAAAGAACATGTTTATTGGATACATAATATCGGCATGGTCAAAAATGAAACCAGATATAAAGTCCCCCCTCAAAGAATCAAAGTAATACAATGTAACAATTCCCACTTCTCTACTCAGGTTGTCCAATAATACAACTTGGCGGACTTTTTGACCAAACGATTCTCCTCCCCTTTGGTATGGGAACAACCTTGGTTCCCACAAGATTTGCTCATGTTTAGACTACCACAAATACCTTTCCCCCCCTTCTTGTGGTAACCTAGAATGACAAAAATGGCTGCAGCCAAGTTCGCTGGGGTTATCTATAATACCCTGAACCGCTCCTGGTTTTGCTTTTTAAAATTTACTTCTTAAAACTGCCAAACAGACCCTGGAATAGCATAATCTGGAAGGGGAACAGAACATTGTAACAAAAGCTTGGAATTACTTAATTGTCCACATCCCCAGCCTTTCAGGATCTTTTTAGAAGATTGGACAAACAGAATTGCATATCAAAGATGGTCCTGAGCTGTAGATGATCATGATACATATGGTTGGCTTCATCAAAGGGGGTTAAAGAGAGGCACTAGCTTTATGTTCCTCAGGATGTCATCCTCCCATTTTCTATACAAATGAAGTTCAACTTGTGTTGCATATTCATTCTAGGATATGCCAGATGCAGGATTCTTTTGCTACATAAATGTGTTTATAGGATGTCATTGAGTTGACTACTTCATCTGTGTAGGTCCTGTTCCTTTCCATCTGTTCTAAGGTTTTCTTGAAGCTAAGTTGGTAGAGTCACCTTAAATCTAGAAGGCTCCTATTTCTTTGATGTTCTCATCTAGATGGAGTCTTATGCAGGTAGGCGTTGACTTAAGACCACATTTGGGACCAGAATTTCTGTTGCTAAATAAGGTGGTTCTTAAATGAGTCACCTCTGATTTTACAATCTTTACGACTTTTTTTGCCATGATTGTTAAGTGTATCACTGCAGTCATTAAGCAAATTAAGTGAATCCATCTTCCTCCGTTGACTTTACTTGATGGAGGCTGGTTGGGAAGGTTGCAAATGGTGATCCCATGACCCTATGATCCCAGGATGCAGCAACTGTCCTACATTAGTGCCAGTTGCCAAGTGCCCAAATTTTGATCACATGATTGTAAGGATGCTGTGAATACTTAACAAGTGCGAGGATCAAGTTGTAAGTCACTTTCTTCAGTCGTTGTGTAACTTCAAACAGTCGCTAAACGGATGGTTGTAAGTTGAGGGCTCCGTGAAAGTAAGGGTAGGTCATTCCACAAATCAAGAAGTGGCATACAGTGATTAAAAGAGTAGCTATATTCATGTTATCTCTCTCTTATTCTTTAGCTTAGCTACAAAGAAATATATTGGTGCTACCAACTATCGAGAAAAAATTCATAGCACCTTAACGCCATGTGGAACATTCCTTTTTTCTGGAAGTGAAGATGGCGCGGCATATGTTTGGAATTTAGAAACAGGTACCTTTTGCTCTTTATTTTGAAAGCTTAGAAATGTGAAACGTTTGTTTGTAGGTAACTTATGTTTTTAAAGGAGCTTCTAAATAACTCTGGTTGAAAATTAAAAACTTTAAAACCATTTTTCCTGGGAGTTTTGTATATGCTAAGCGATGCTTCCCCGTTGCTCTCTATCTATATTTTAAATTTATATAGTTTTCTCTTTACGTCAAAAGAAGGGGATCATCAGAATTAAGGTTATGATTCAGTAGGCAGGCAAAAATGCCAAATCCAGTCTGAATATCTGTTGACTGTGTGACAAACCATAATAGTAATAATAACAATAACAACAACAACAACTTATTATCTAATAATTAAAGTATTATTCACAGCTATTTATAATTTATTTATTCACTATGCATTACATCCCCAAAGTGATACTGATAAATTATACCTGCCCTGCAGGATACTGGTTTACAATTCTTAACTTGAAAGCATCCTTTCATTTTCAGGTTCAGTTGGCTTGGGCTCCCCCAAACTTCTTGTACTGAAAAAAAAAAAAAAACCTAATGCATGTGAATAAAGTACTCGCTCACCTACTTTTTTTCCCCCCTTTTGCAGGTGATCAGGTAGCTATGTATCCTGATCTTTCTTTCACTTCCCCACTTCGTGATGTTGCTTTCCACCCACTTGAACATATGGTGGCATTTTGTGCCTTTGGTCAAAACCAGCCAATCCTTGTGTACATTTATGATTACAAAGGTAATTGAATACGTTTATGCATTTGTGTGTGTATTCAAGTCACACCTTAGTTATGAAAGTTTGAAGTGGCCTTTCTTGCTGCAGGTATAAGTAGTCCTCGACTTAACAACCATTCATTTAGTGACCGTTCAAAGTTACAATAGCACTGGGGAAAGTGATTATGACCAGTCCTTGCCAGTGCTTTTTTTCTAAAAAAAAAAAAAAGGTGCCAGAACTCACACATGTCATACGACCCGCCTTGCCTACCCTACAAGGTTCCATCCAAAAAAGGTGCCGGAACTCCATTCTGGCTGTTCTATGAGAAAAAAAGCCCTGGTCCTTGCACTTACGACCATTGTACCATCCCCATGGTTACGTGATCAAAATTGGGGCGCCTGGCAACCTGCGTGTATTTTTGACAGTCACGGTGTCCCAGGGACACGGGACTGCCATTTGCGACCCTTCCCAGCCGGCTTCCGACAAGCAAACTCGGGTGAGGAAGCTGGATTCATTTAATGGTGGTGTGATTCACTTAACAACTGCAATAATTCACTTAACAACCATGGCGAAAAAAAAGTAGTAAAATCGAGGGTGACTCGCTTAAGAACCACCTTACTTAGCGTCAGACGTTTTGGTTCCAGTTTGGATCGTAAGTGGGGGGGTTACCTGTCAGAGATGGTAATTGAACTCTCAGCAAGAAAGTTTAGATAAAAAGCTTTTGAGGTTCTTTGACTGCCTCAGTAGAAATACCTAATCTGTTCACATTGAAGTGAGAGTGACTTTTATCTTTTTCTGCTTTATAGCCTTAACTGCTTACATCAGGGGTAGTCAACCTTGGCTCTTTTATGACTCGTGGACTTCAACTCCCAGAATTCCTGAGTCAGCTTAGCTAAGCTGGCTCAGGAATTCTGGGAGTTGAAGTCCACGAGTCATAAAAGAGCCAAGGTTGACTACCCCTGGCTTACATCCTTAATTCGAATGATAGCTGGGATTCAGCACTCTTTCATAAAAAGGGTAATATTGTTCAAACGTTTTGTTTTGACTTTTTCCTCCGAAGTTGCCAAGCAGGGGATTGAGACAGCAAAGGAACTGAATGGATTACAACTAACCAAGTCCCCCAGAAGCCCACAGACTCTCAGCATGCCTGCCAGGGCTCCTGCACAGAAGAATTTGATGATGTCAGCTGACCAGTTTGCAACTGTTGCAAGAACATCAATGAGGATGCAAAGAGTCAAACAAAAGCTGGACTCCGTTATGGTAAAGTTCATTTAAAAATTCCACTACAACTTCAGTGACCGTTTGAAGCTACAGTGGTGCTGAATGAATGGTACTTAACAATCTGTCCTTGAAGATCCAACTGTCACAGCACGCCTGTGGGTCTTGTGATTGTTATCTGGGCATTTGGCAACCGGCTCATAATTTCATGGTCACATGATCACTATTTGCCACTTTCCTGCTGGCTTCTCACAAGCCAGCATGTATCTCAGGTAAGTCTTTCCCACCCAGCAATAGCCACCCCAAGCCCTCATGCCAATTCTACATTTCTCTCTCCCCCTTCCCATATGCATGGCAGCAGCCATTTGCCTACCTCATGATGATGTTATGCTTCTGAATCTTATGAGTAGTTGATAAAGATCAGGATTGTCAGGATCATGCTACATATGTGTGGGCTTGCCATAAGAGAGCTTGTAGACTATTGTAGAACCACAGGATGTTGGATCTCAAATTCTCAAACTCTTCTTAAGGTAATTGTCCCACTGGGTGGCACTAGGAATAAGGGCATTTTCTTAACTTGGTGACTTAGATTGATTTTAAGGAATACGGCATAATTCTAATGATCATGAACAACAGTAAACTGTAAAATAAACTGATATCTAAAGTATTGCCCTTTAAATAGTTATTGCACTGTGGAAAACAGCAACTCACTCTTCTAAATTGGTCCTGAGCTATATTTGAATAATTTGTATCTGAATTTCTTCTGTAGACTTCCAAGTCCTACGATTTAATTACCAACTTAACGTAGTAAAACATTTAATAATACTTGGTTCGCTGTTTTATCAAACGTAGCAGCCCTATGTCATGAGCCAGGCATCCAGTGGTTATTATTTGGAAAATTGGGTGCATGTTTTAGACACACTTACAAAATGGCCATCTCAGTTTTGTCAGCCAATCACAAAACGTTTATGTATCAAAAAATGCAAACGAAACCCTGCATCTAAAATGCCCATCCTTTTATTTTCTGTGGGATTTAGAGATATTGCTGGAAATGCAGATTTTATACAAGGCTGCTTTTTTTGCCTTGGATCTTGTTAGTTTTTTCCTTTATGTAATGTTGCACATACATCCTTCTACTGTCAGGTCCCGTCATCTCTCACGATCTTTAGGGCACATTTGTGTAGATTCTAGATGGATTATTTTTTGCTTTTTATTATTTTGCTACATAAAATTGTAAATACACTTGACGCATCAAATTTTGTTGCTGATGTTGCATTATTATGTTATTTTTTTCCCCTTTATAAATTACGTTATGCTTCTTGAAGTTTGAATCAGCCCTCTTTGCAACCTATATAGAATAAGACATACAATTATCCTTAATTATTTCCCAGTAAATTAATTGCCTATTTGGAACTATTTGGTATAATGTAAACAGATTATGGTTATATAGATTTACTGCCATCTCTGCAGAAGATTCTAAGGGTTCAAGTTTGAAAATGAATTCATTTTATGTAGTTGTGTCAGATGTTAGACCTTCAGATATGGCTCCCAGCATCCCCAGCCCATTTCATGTGATAAGTGGTAGTTCAGAAATTTCAGGGAGGTTGGGAATATGAGAGAGAAAAATATAGCTTTGGAGTATTTTTTCCATTTTAACAGTCAACTCCACTCTCAAGGCAGAAAGCATATAGTAATGTGCAAAATTAATAAAGTCACAGTAAAGAGGTTAACACAAAAAAAAACCCTTATTCACCACTTGGCTGATTGCATTAATGTGGTGCTGTGGTGACAGCAGGTGTACTTGGTTCCTTCCACAGCCTTCAGGAAAAAAAAAACCTATTTGAGGTCAATTGCTGCAAGAAGGCAATATTCTAGAGAACTTGCATTGTGCAAACGGAGGGAGGGCTGCATGAAGCTATGGTAGGCATTTCCTGCCTTTACGCCAAGGGGGGAAATGGAGCTCTTGAGAAATCTCTCCAGGTGTGCCTTGACAAATTGGCCAAGCATGATGGTGACTACAGTTGCACTGCTTCATGCCCCATTTATATAGAAGAAAACAAGCTCTCGTAGCAACCAACTGTTCCCAAATTCAGAAAGCAAGCTGGCAAATTCGGCTGGGGTCTCTGGTGGCTTTCCCCTGGTAGAAATGGTGCGTAGTTTTTCTCCCGGAGATAAATGTAAAATGTTCTCAAGGTGCAATAGAAAAAATGTTTCAAATCCTATTTCTCAGCGGAATGTTTTCTTGAACCATTTGGCTTGGCCTTTTTTCTCATTATACTGTGGGGAATAAGCGATATAAGATAATAGCAAGTGATAAGTCTGTACATAGGGTCAAAGTACAGGTTTGCCTGGATAATATTGCAAGGCTCTGCTTTTCTACCTGAGGGAGGGTTGCATGTAAAACCACTCCAAGTGCTAAACAAAAGAGACTGCAGACTTACTTAGAGCTAATCATTGCCTGCTGCACACTGTGACAAAACTGTAATTTAAAGGATTAACTTTATTTACAAAGGCACAAAACTCCAGAAAGGACAAATTACGGGGCTGACTTTCCCAGCCTAATTTGACTTGCAACCATGTATGAAAAATTTTTTATTCTTCTAATTGTAAAGGTCACAGCCCTGTATTATCAGGGGGAAAAAATCAGCAAAATTGTTCTTAGCTTGTTGAAACCTGAATTTACCTCGATTCTCTTTTATTTTTGGGTGGCGCACGCTTTTTTTTTTTTTTAACATGAAAATTAGGCTCACTGAAAAGGGATATTTGCATAATTCCCATAGATTATAAAGCAAATGCAAAACAGCTCTGTTTAAACTTGGCAGGAGTGTGTAGGCTTTTCGATCTCTTTAAACACATACACAATACTTTTTGTACTTGTATTTTTACTCCACCCGGGCCTTGTAATATACTATCCATCATAAAACTGTGGTTTTTATGTTAAGCAAGCAAAATGTTGTGAAAAGAATTAGTTGATTGGTGTTAGTTATCTTAGCCAACCTTTTCTTGTTGTTGAAAAGGTGTTTAGCAATTTCTTCCCACAGCCTACATTTCAGAAATTATTGCTTCACAATAATTGTTCCATAGGTCCTATTATATGCTGGCATGTTAACTTAAAACATAGGAAAGTAGAGGTCTGTCTACCTTTACAGACAGCATTGGAAGACTGATCTCAAATTACATCTCACCCTTGAACACTCTCTATATATTTACTTTATATACCTATCTGATATTGAACATTATTTAATAACAGCCTGACTCCTGAGGGTGCAGGGTTCGTGCAAGCCACTTCTACTGCTCATGAACAGGCGGGGGGGGGTGTGTGAGGGGTTTTGCTATTTTTCTTCTCACTTGTCTACAACTCTCTTGCATGTTCACAGAAATCACATTTTCAGGAATGTTCTTTAAATAAACTACAGATTAAGGCTAATCAGACGTATTCATTCCATATGAAAACTACTCCTGTGTTGATAGAATATTTATATGAAAGGGAATGGTGCAGTCATAAACACTAGGGTAGATTTAGAGCTTATTGTGAAAAAAGAAGCAGGCTGATTAAGGCAGTTTGGATTTGCTCCTGTGGGGCTCCAGGAATGGCTAAACAAATTAAATAATTCCAACCATTCATTAACTTGGAATTGTGTGCCGTGCAAAATCACTTCTAGCAAGCGTTTGAAATCCAGATATGGTTTTGACTTCCACTGCCCCAATTAGCATGTAGCTCTAAACAAAGCACCTTTTAAAATGAGTGTAGTCTGCTTAATGGTGTTTGATGGCAGGAGAGGGTAAGTGTAAGGGATGGGGTAGAAGCTAGAGTGTGCACCAGTGAATCTAATGCATTTCATTTGGATTGTGAAGGGAAGGCTTTAAAAGAATACGATGCCGCGTGAGCGTGCAAAAGAATCCTATTAAATGAAGCAGAGGTTTGCCAGCTTTTCATGCATCAATGAGACTGTTATTGCATATTTTAAGAAACTGGTTTTAATATTTTTAATGCTATGGGTAATCCTCATTTAGCGGCTGCCTTGCACTGCGGCCGCTTGCAGTGACAATGGCGATGAAAAAAGTCACTCTGCAACCACTTCCTTGCATTTACGACCTTTGCAGGCCTGTAAACTGAAGTAAAATCATGATGTTTCAGCAACTGCTTTGCTTAATGACTGAGTTGCCTGTTCCGGTTGTGGTCACTAAACGAGGACTTACCTGTACCTGATAAAAGAATTGCATGTTTCTTCTAACCATTCTTTTATCTAATAATAGCAGCACTGATTTCCTTTTTTTGCTAGCACTCATATGATTTAATTGTTTACATAATCCTCAAAATGAACTACTTTCCCCTGCAGTGGGGGCAACGCACGTGGGCCAAGATTAGAAAGTAGTACTTTGCCTGAGGCTGCAAAACAGCCTGAGGTTTGGAATGGGGGGTACAGCTGGTTTATAGCTTAGCATCGAAAAGTTAGCGTGCAAATAAAGAGTTCTCAACAATAGATTTGCTTTATCATACCAGTGCAGGGGAGATCAGTATTAAAGAAGCAGAGGCTAATTCCTTCATGATATATCCTTGCTGCTTCTTCCACCACCACCACCCCCTTCTTTGAATCAGTTTTACCTTTTTTTTTACAATCAGGCTTTCCAATTCGGGAAATAACTCAGACAGGGAGCAGCAGTAGGCTTAAGTACAGACAGTCTCTCCATCTTTCAGTTCTGCCTTCAGAGCTCATTCTCTTGCATTTTTTTACCTTGTATTTAACATGCCCTTTTATTTCATTTATTTATTTATTGCTCTATAGCTAGTTCTCAGTGGGAAAAGATTTATCAATGTGCTGACATAAGAGAAAAAAACAAAAAATATTTCTTGCTGAAGTCCTGTATGGCTAAAACCTGTAGGGTGGTGTTTTGGTTTTTTTTAAGTGCCGTGCCCTTGTTAGGAAAATTTAAAAAAAAATACCCAAGACTATTAAACCACTTAGTTGGAATAGTTGTCACAGGTCAGGAAAGAAGCAGATCAAGAGATTTTGGGATACTTTCAATTAATAGTTTTAATTCAGAGAAATCTGATGAAATAAGCCCAAAGGGAGAGAGGGGTTCCAGTTCAAACCTGCTTTGATATGTTGAGTAATAAATTATGAAAGCTGGCCAAATAAGCCTTGGAGATTTAACTGCTGGCGACAATTCACTTTAAGTTTTGGAGGTTATCTTTAGATCTGATTTTCTGTTCAGAGTGCATTCATATCCATTTTCATAGAGCCTAGGTAAAAGAACTGATCTGTCAAAAGCTAATCATTCAAAATATATCCTAAATTTTAGTTGCCCCATTAAAATATCTTAACTTTTTTTCCTACATTCCATGTATTTATTCTATCTGTATTTTAATCATCTCTTCTAGCCACATGTGAATCTTAAACCAGAACTTCTTAGCATTAGGACATATCCACCAGAGATGGTAATAAGTGCCTGGTTGTTGTTTACATTTCCAACACATATTTGATACATTTTTAAACATTTTCTCTAATCTAACTGGTGTCATGTGCCATCTATAAAACATTTTATATAAGTTTTCCTTATATGCAGCTGCTTTAGTAAGTTTAATATTTCGGTCCCATTAATAAAATTAGAAAAAATAAATTCCATGTATTTATTTATATTACATAGTTTATATATTGGTTCGATATGTTAAGCTTTGTCCCTGTTAATGATTATGTAATTGATTGAAATGAAACTAAAATGCTGAAAGTACGTTATGTGTATCTAAAGCCTTGTTGTAAAAAACAAACAGAAACAACAGGAGAAAACATGAAATAATTTATGACATTTTGTACACCATCTGCTACCTAAGAATTTTTCTGATGAATAAGAAATATTCCAATTACAATATTACAGTTCCCTTCTATGCCCTAAAAATAATTATTTTCCCAACTCCTAATTATTACCAACAATATTTACAACTGTGTTACTAAACAAATACCTTCATCCTTCTCTGTTTCTAAATAATTTTTTAACAGCCTTTTGAAAACAATTTGCTTTCTCAGCCCTTAACTCATACCTTGGATTCATAGATGCGCTAAATGTATGGGAAAGAGGATTGAAAAAACGGCTTCCAAATATTTTGTTTAAAATTGGACTTGAAGTAGAATCACAAAGAGTTACGAACTTCCCATACATAAATTGGATGGTGGTGTCTGCATCTCTGTTTTAAGATGGAGCCTTTTATACATTTGTTCATTGTGAAAGCATTAGGCAGTATGCCCCAAAGCTATTCTGAAAGAAGTTACTTAGAAATCAATCATTTTTAAATAAATATATTTTGATAGAGTAGGGAGATTGCATTCTTTAACTCTAACGTTAGGGACTGGTAAACTCCATGAATTCTGCACAGTTTGTGAATTTTGAGTTATTATAGTAGCCTCTCTATATTCCTGCTACAGCTTCCTGCAGAGAGATCATGGCTTTGAATTTCTTAATTTTTTTCCTCTGATATCTCTTGAAGGACTTGGGCGTGACAATCATAATTGTTAAGACTGAGGGAGTAAAAAAAGTAAAATTGTCAAGCTTTGTCAGATAAACAGTACAATTTATGTAATAATCCAGAGGGTTTTTTCAAACTTTGAGAAACAGAAAATGGCATATACCTTGTAGGTTTGGAGACCACAATGTTGACGCAATAATTAAAAAGAATGCCAAAAGGAAGTATTAATGCATCCTTTTAGAAAAAAATGGAGGCAGTTATATTTCATAATTTATTGGTATTTCAACTATTTTTTTAACCTATCTTTCTTTTCAAACTGTTTTTAGTTCTTCAAAATTGAATTGTTTTTATACTAATACAGCAATTACTTTCACAATTGGCAAGGCTTTGCAGTTTAGCTCTTGTGTCTCAATTTTTCTTTTGCAGGCCAGTTCCAGTCCAATGCTTCCCAGCCAATCTCTGCTATCACCACACCCCAGATTAAGACTAACAAACAATCTAGGTGTATCAGTGATTCCACCTTATCCTCTTCCTACTAAACATGGTAATGTATTTTCTGTGGTTATTAATGTACTTTGGAGGAGTTCTGTGATCATATAAAATGATCTTCCTTGCTCAATGACAGATATTTTTGTGAATAATCAACATGCCTATATTTACTCAATGCATTTAGAGCTAACACTAATACACAGAGATGAACGACAGACAACTGGAATCAAACTTGAGTAGTGGTTGTTCAAAACATAAGAAAAATTAAGCAAAGCAAATTTTGTCTAACCCATATTACCATATAGTAAGCGCTTTGATCATCCATGTACCATAGATTTTAACCCAGGTTCAAACTCTGGAAGGAAAATATATTCTGACTGATGCTACCTATAATGTAGGCAATTTTGTTTTTTTAATTCCTTGTTAACAGAGAACTGTGGAGGTCGTAGCAGGACCAAATTGGTAGTTTTAAAAAGTACCATATTAATGAATTGCTAGAATGCAGGAGGGGGGATAATCTAAACTTCTCAAGACCTCTTCCAGCGATCATGTTATGGCACTAATGCTATAATGTTCAACAAGTAGGATCACTGTAGTGAGCTAAAAGGCATGTCATATTTCACTGATTTTGTGGGGCCCTTCATCGAAAGAGGTTTTGATCAGCATTAATCTTCTCGGAATGCCCCTGTTTGTTATACAGATAGGTTAATGGCTACTCATTCAGGGACTGTTTGATATTATGGCGGCACTGCGTGAGTAATACTTATGGCTGGTCCTTGAAGTTCCGACCTTCCCAGCCACCCCACTGTGGTCATGTGATCACAATCTGGGTGCTTGGCAACCAGCTCACACTGTTGCAGTGTTCCAGTTGGTCAGGTGGACGGTCATTTGCACCCTTCCCTGCCAGCTTTCCACCAGCAAAGTGTAAGTCGCTTTTTCAGCACCCTCGTAATTTTGAACAGTGGCTAAATGAATGGCGGTTAAACAAGGAAAACCTGTAACCTGCCCTATAGATCTACAGCACTACAGCTCCCATCTCCACCCTCGCTCTGTGGAACTCACTTGGAAGGTGTCAACTTGGAGGAAGCTGCACTAAGCAAAAGCTTACTCTTTTGGCCCCATCTTTGCATTCTCCCTGCCTTCTTGGTGTATGTGTGTGTGTGTGTGTTGGTCTATCTATCTCTACCTACCTACCTACCTACCTACCTACCTACCTATCTATCTATCTATCTATCTATCTATCTATCTATCTATCTATCTATCTATCTATCTATCTATCTATCTATCTATTTTACACAGAGACCCACCCATACCTTTCCCAGGCAGTTTTGGTTGGTATGTTGTGGCATTATTTATTTCTTTGAGTTTTTTATCCTGTCTTCATTACTTAATAAGTAACTCAAGACAGTAAACATACATAATACTTCTTCCTTCTCCTATTATCCTCAAAACAACAACCCTGTAGGGTGGGGTGGGGTGGGAGAGAGTGACTAGTAACCCAGCTGACTTTTATGCCTAAAGTGGAATTAGAACTCACAGTCTCTGGATTTATAGCGCACCAAGGAAAGAAAGGCAAATCAAATAAAATCGCTAAAATAAAATTTTAGAAACAAAACCTGTACCTAAAATCACCATAAAAGCCAGATCCAAACAAGTATGCCCAGGGTTGAAAATAAAATCAGGTCTCCACAGCTCTCTGGATCTTGACTGATTAATTATGTGCCATTGTAGATTTTACAAGCGCAGTGTGTTAATAATTTCTAATTCTTCCTAGTATATAAATTATACCATCTGTTTCAGATATTATTGAAAGAACTTCAGTTTGCAGTGGTGACAAACTGGGCGTTTTATTGACCAGATTAATATCAGTTCTTTTAAAAAAAACAAAACACATTATTTTAGACAACGTGAAGCAAAAAATGTAAACAATTATCTCGGTGCCATTGGAATTCTAGAATAACCAATGTAAAATATTAGGAAAAGGAACAGTATTGTTTCATCAAAGTTCCCATGAGAACATTCATAACATTTAGGTGACAATGGAACGTCTGTTTATCTCTTCTGGGTTCATTGCTATGATCCCTCTGCTATAAGAATATTGTTTTTAGAGAGACGTGGGAAAAGATTTTGTATATCTGTCACCATTGGCTGTGGTAAAATTGTGACAACCTAAGTTTTTCTCTAAGATAGTTTTCTTCAGTCTTGTGCCTCCACATGGCCAAAGAGGGATTTGGGAAGCTATAACCCATCAGAAGGGAATCAAAATTGAGGAAGTTGTTTTCTTCCATTCCAAAAATAAGTAGCAGATATATACCGTGTTTCCCTGAAAATAAGACCTGGTCTTATATTTTTTTTGCCTCTAAAAGAGGCAACAGGTCTTATTTTCGGGGGATATCCTACCCACTTACCTTAGGACCGCAGCAGCCAATGCCTCCTATGCCCTAACACCTGTTGCACTGCTACTTGAGTTCTTCTGCGGCCACTTGTGGCCGCACACCACATGGCGCATCACGCCAGTGCTGCTGATCATGAAGAGAGGATGTGTGGCTCATCGCGGCACTGGTGTGCCGAGCTACACAGCATCCTGCCGCGATCAGCAGCATCAGCACAACAAGCCACGTCTCCTGCCACGAGTGGTGGCACCGGTACACTTGGTGGGTGTGGTAAGTGGGTGTGGGGCATATTATTTTTGGGGTAGGGCTTATGTTAGGCGCACACATGAAAATCAAGCTGTTTCAGGATAGGTCTTATTTTTGGGGAAACAACGGGTATTTGGTTTTCTTCCATTACTTTGTAAATTTTGTATACTTTGTAAACCATGTACAAAGTGTATTGCAGGTGACAAGTAACCAGAATCTACATATTAGTGCCATTTGCTTCTTAAAAATTACATTACAATATAACTTTTCCAGCAACTAATAATAATAATAATAATAATAATAATAATAATAATTAATAATAAAGTTGGAAGGGACCTTGGAGGTCATCTAGTCCAACCCCCTGCTCAGGCAGGAACCCTACACCATTTCAGACAAATGGCTGTCCAGTTTCTTCTTAAAAACTTCCAGTGTTGGAGCATTCACCGCTTCTGGAGGCAGGTTGTTCCATTGTTTAATTGTTCTAACTGTCAGGAAGTTTCTCCTTAGTTCTAAGTTGCTTCTCTCCTTGATCAGTTTCCACCCGTTGCTTCTCGTCCTGCCTTCAGGCGCCTTGGGGAATAGCTTGACTCCCTCTTCTTTGTGGCAGCCCCTGAGATATTGGAACACTACTATCATGTCCCCCCTCGTCCTTCTCTTCATTAAACTAGACATACCCAATTCCAGCAACCGTTCCTTATATGTTTTAGCCTCCAGTCCCCTAATCATCTTTGTTGCTCTTCTCTGTACTCTTTCTAGAGTCTCAGCATCTTTTTTACATTGTGGTGACCAAAACTGGATGCAGTATTCCAAGTGTGGCCTTACTAAGGCNTAGAACCTTACTTTTTTCACCATTGAATTTCATTTTGTTAGATAGCGCCCAGTGTTCAAGTCTGTCCAGGTCCTCCTGTATCTTAAGCCTGTCTTCTGGAGTGTTGGCTATTCCTGCCAGCTTGGTGTCATCTGCAAATTTGATGAGTTCCCCATCTATCCCCTCGTCCAAATCATTGATGAAGATGTTGAAGAGCACTAGAACAGAGCCCTGGGGCACCCCACTACACACTTCCCTCCATGTAGATGCAGTTCCATTGAGGACCACACGCTGAGTACGGCCGGTCAGCCAGCTACGAATCCATCTGCTGTCTAACCCACATTTTTCTATCTTATCAAGTAGTAGGTTGTGATCTACTTTATCAAATGCCTTACTGAAGTCCAAGTAAATTATATCCACAGCATTCCTCTGATCCACTAATTTTGTCACTTGGTCAAAGAATGTAATAAGGTTTGTCTGGCATGATCTGTTTCTGACAAACCCATAATAAAGGACTGTATGTCTCTAACAGCCTACCAACGTGTGAGCATTTGTTGCTGTAGTGCCAAACTTTGACATTAGCTGAGTGTGATGAAATATAATATTTAATAAAATCTAGAGAACAATTTGCTCCGCATTTTTGCATTGGTTATTTGGTGGAGCTTGGTAAAATGTTACATACCTAATCACTTTGTGGTTTACAAGAGTAGACTAGTTCATCTGAGTCCCAAAAAATTGCCCTCAAAATTAGTCCACAATTACAGCATTAAACCCACTCTTAGGGCACAATAGCCTAATTGTAGTTAAAAAGCAGAGGGGAGAGTCAGTGCCTACTTGGTCCTTTTCTTGTAGTTCCTGGAACCTCGGAGATAACATTGCTAAATAATGGGGAAATGATTTTCTCTTTGGTTTTTAACCAATTAATAATAGTTAAATATTTTCAGAAATCTGCCATGAATCCAAAAAGAAAAGGCTCAAGAACTGCAATAAAGCACATCATAGTGTCAGAGTCAGGTCACTGCCATTATTGACTGAGAAAATATTTTTAAACTGTCACAATACCATTTTAAAAATATAGAGGGAGGGGGATGAATTGTTAGGAAATATGGAATATAAATAAATAAGTGTTGCATATAAGGGTAAACAACATATGTACATGTGTGTGTGTGTGTGTATATATATATGTGTGTGTGTGTGTGTGTGTGTGTGTTCAGTGTATGTATATATATATATACACACACACATACACATATAAGCAAAGCCTATCATTGTCTTCAATTCTTTATGTGCACCATTCTTCTAGAATCTGACAGCCATCTGGTTTTTTTTAAAGTAGTTAAATAATATATCTAATGTAGTCTTATCCTTGTTAGCCATTATGAAAAATATCTTGATTAGGTTATAGTGGTATATGTTCATGAATAAGTACGCATGTTGTGCTATGCAGAGGATTTGGGAGAAGGAGAGAAAAGATTAACTGAAGAAAAATGTTCTGTGTGAAGCCTTGCCTAAGAAAAAGTGTGTTTTTTTCCTCTAGCTATTGATTGCACCTGTGTATTTTATAAGAATTCCTCAAAATTTATGGGATACTTCAGAACTGGAGAAAAATGTTGTTTATTTCAACACTGAAGGAAAAAAGGGGAAGAATCCTGACTTAAATCCAAAATCTTGTTTTTGGACATGAAATTTTTCAGACTTACAATGTTTATGGAGATTTAACGTTATTTCTGGTGTGAACTATAATGGGGAGGAAAGACTTTTGTAATATAAAAATGTATTCTGGCAAATGAATAATTAAATAACAGCCAGTTATATATTTGTTAAAATGTTGCACATAGACGTCAAAAGCTGGATTATCGTCCCATCTCAAGAACTGAATTCAGCCAATGACTTTGGGCTAGCATTTTGTGTCAGCCCCATACATCTCACATCGTTGTGGGGGTAAAACTAAAACTAGGGCAACCCCCTGCATAACCAATCTTTTGTTATCAGAGAAAAAACAGAATATAAATGTCCCTCTCTGAGAGAGATGGGTGGGAAGGAAGGAAGGAAGGAAGGAAGGAAGGAAGGAAGGAAGGAAGGAAAGAGAAACAGAAAAAAATATTACAATATTTTGTACTTATAAGACATGGTCTGAGGCACAGGGAAGCATCATGAACTAATGGAAAGTTTAATATATCTAGTTTAACTAGTGCCTCCTTGGGAAATCAGCTTCAAATTTCTTTAAACCTTATTGGTACCGTGATGGAAGAAAAGGATTGTAAATAAATAGTTGCCTAGAGGTATTTGCTTGAGATGGTAGCAGTCATTAAACGAATCATCATGTGACTAGACCTGATTTACAAATATTTTTACCATGGGCATTAAGCAAATCATGTGATCGTTAAGTGAACCATGCAGTCATTAAGCAAATCCAACTATCAGAAGCCAGCTGGGAAGGTCACAATTTGCTATCATGTAACCTTAAGACATTGTGACTGTTGTAAATGCGATCTGATTGCCAAGTGCTCAAATTGCAATCATGTGACCTCAGCAGTAGTATGATGGTCATAACTTTGAAGATGATCGTATGTTACTTTTTTTGAGGCCATCTTAACTTTGGACCATCATTAAACAAATGGTCATAAGTTGAGAACTACCTATATTTAATAGATGGAGCTTGGAGAAGGCCCATCCCATTGGATCTAATGGGACAAGCAGAAATAATTGAAGATAAGAAACTCTAAATATAACCTGGTTCCATGTCACTATATATTTCAGATCCTTTCATTCCTTGTTTTGGCAAACCATTAGCCACATTCTTAGAGAATAATAAACCAGAGCATTAAAGAATCCTGGCTTATTAGAAATGAGATGTATGCTAATTCACATAACTCATACATAGGTGCTTTTTATTTATAGGATTCTAAAATCTCCTTTTCATCATTAAAAGCAGATTCCAAAATTAGATTTCTGCCAATGTGACTATCATGCAAACTAAGATGATTATTGTATTCAGGATGTTTTCAAATCCAGTTATCATGATCTTAGCAGTCTTGTAAAAATACGGAGCAATGTAAAAATTAAAACCAGGACATTGGGATAATTCCTCCTATTTAGGAGAATCTCAAGGGATAACTTAAGCCCCTTAACTTCTTTCCAAAGGCCGTAAAATCTTACTCTGCCCAATTCACTGATATAATATTGCTGATTATAACCCACGTGATTCTTTGGAGGCATTTAAAAAAAAAAAGTATAGTCCAGATTGCATGGAAATCAAACCCCTCTCCTGCTATTTTAAAGCCAGACATTTTAATAAAAGGCAATATCAAGATTTTTGTACATAAGCAGTGTGACAGCTGATCAGTTACTTGGCTAAAAGATGTTCATAGATGTATCAGAATAGGGCAGGGGTAGGGAACCTTGGCTCTTTTATGACTTGTGGACTTCAACTCCCAGAATTCCTGAGTCAGCATGGCTGGTTCAGGAATTCTGGGTATTGAAGTCCACAAGTCATAAAAGAGCCAAGGTTCCCTACCCCTGGGATAAGGTAAAGTAATATACCCTTCAGGTTATCCTTGGGGGCCTTAAGACAGGGGTGGGGAACCATGGCCCTTTTATGACAGCTGTCTCAGGAATTCTGGGAGTTGAAGTCCACAAGGCCCATGGTTCTCTACCCCTGTCCTAGGGGCGGCTGTATGGTGTTTCTGACCATAGTATGGAAATGATTTGCCACTATTGTCTTCCACACTGTTTTCAACTTCCCAATATACTCCAGAGTCCTGGATATTTCTTGTTGGTCTTCCATTCAAGTCCAAACCAGGTTGAACCCTTCTTATCTTTTTCCGAGATCAGCCAAGGTGCTGCTTTATGCTATTTCTAGACCTGCCTTCAGTAAACTAATCACATTAACATTGTTTTTTCTCTGTCTGGAAAAAAAACTGGAAATGCTTTCTTGTTCTTAGGGCTGCTAAGGGAATTTCAGGTAAACATTCATTCAGAGCTTGCTGCCTAAGGGGAGCTAAGTTTGTACCCAAGAAAATTACTGAATCTAGCTTTGTTAAAAGGGCACAAAAATAATGCTTGAGAAAGGAAGACCCAATGAATGGTGTGATTGCAAAAAACAGTAAGAAAGCTGCAAAATTGTCTACTCATTCTTGCTTTTAAAAACAAGTTCCAGAACACAATTCTTGATGGAACTCTCTGTTCAAGATACTGTTTGTATGAATTTGTCGTGGAAAGAACCGCAACTATGACATCACACTAAGTTTGTATTCTTTGCCTTTAAAAGATTGGGCTTCAAAATCTTCCCTTTGATTGATAATCTTTTAAAACTGACAATACAAATGTCAGAATAGTATAACTTTTTAAAAAATGTTGGCTTGCTTATTGTATTTATAATAAAATCAAGACTGCACAGATTCCTCCATTATGTGTTCTTGTTATAAATTACTTCTAGGCATGTTAATTAAAAATATTTAGCTGAAAAGTATAGAAATGCTAAACGCATTAGCTGCGAAACTTTGAAGATTCCAAAGCTTTATCATGAGAAAACTCCTATTTATGTGAAATTGGTATATGTTAGGATAATTACCGCTGTGCCTTTGGGATAAAGGAAGTACTCTCAGCCAAATTATACAAGGGTGTGGATTAAATCAAGCATTACTTTCTACTTGGCATTGATCTCTGTAGATTGCAAAACCAAGGTATGACGTAGTATTGTGCAAATAACTTGCCAAAATATGTTCCTAACTTTTTTTTTAATTATACAGAAATGAGGAGGGGGAGGAACCTTAATTCAGTTTTGTAAAAAAAGATTTAGTAGACTTCAATTCAATGAATATTTTAGGATCTTTTAAACAAGATTACAGTCAATATAGATTTACATTATGAAATCCTTGAAATAATCAAGAAAAAAATACAGGTTTAGTTTTAAATCAAGTTTCAATTACATATGTCATGAATAAGAATGCATTTTAAATGATTATGCAAAATGGTAAAGTATGGAAGTATAATCTAAAATCTTTGTTCATTAGAAGTGAACATTACAATTTTAAAGACACAGGATAGATTTTTTGATGGATTTCCCAGAACATTAACAATTAAGCAAAATGTCAGTCCTCTGTATAGTATACGTACTTGGAATTGTGTTCTATTGAAGTGAGTGAAGTTATTTCTGATTACATATGGGGATCAGGATTGGGGAATAAGCAGCTAAGTGATCACAATATAGTTTCTGGAACCTTGAAATGAAACTTGATGTTTAGATCAACTTTAGTATAAATTCTGACCAAGTAAATGAATGTTTCACTTTGATGCAATAGTTTCCTGGTTATGGAAAATGACGGGAAAGGGTTCAAATCTTAGTAAGATAGTAGTTTTCCAATTCTGGTTAGGACCAACTTTTCCCCATTCATGGGAGAGCAAATCATTGTCCTCAGTTGCACGGGTTAACTAATCCAAATTTGATTGGGATGCTTGGGGCACAAGAATGTAAGCATGCTGTTACCTCAGGTTGGCCTATTGTCTGATGTGAAGCCATCTAAATATTATAGATATACTTTCTGCTCTAAAGTTTATGACATTATAAGTGCTGAACAGGTCTATAGATTCATGTATTTAGATTTTTGTTGTTGTTATTGTTAACTGGGTTAAGCAGTACCTGGAGGCCTGTGGGGGAACAACAGCTGAACTCATCCACTTGTTTATCATCTTTAGTTCTGGATGGGGTTGGGTTACCCCAGACAGATTCGGTGCGCCCTCAGTAGGTTTTTCCAGACCCAAAGAGCAGGTGACAGTCATGGCTAGGAGGGACTTTGCTCAAGTTCATGTTGTGCACCAGTTGCATCTGATCTGGATCAAGGGGCCCTTTACACAGTCACTAAGGCCATGTTCATCTCTCGGTTGTATTATTGCAATGTACTCTATATGGAGCTACCTTTGAAGAGTATTTGGAAGTTGGTACAGAATGCAGTGGCGCGGACACTTCTGAAGGCCCTAACATGGCATAGATAACACGGGTGTTGTGTGAGCCATATTAGTTATCAGTTTGCTTCTGGGTCCAATTTAAAGCCCTTTATGGCATGGGTCCAGGATATCTGAGGAGCTGTCTCACCCAAATGGAATTATCCCACTCCGCTTGTTCCAGCAGAAGGGGTTGTTGCAGAGCCTATTAAAGATATTCACCTGGCTTGGGGGGCATCATTTGTTAGAGGTGGTTGATAGGGTAAGAAAACCTCACCACTGTGCCACTCCTCTTCTTGGTTCTAATTTTTATATAACTCTTAATTCTAATTATTTTTATATTTATCTTGTTACCATTTGTAAGCCATCCGAATTGGGGAGATGGGCAATATATAAATCTAATTAAGTAAATAATTATCTATAAATCCCGTTGATTAAATAAAATACTGATCTGGATAAGCTGAACATTGTCAGAAGGGAAATGTGAATAGGCAATTCTCTATTTTTGAGAGTTTTGTTACTCAATATATTACGTTGAATGTGTGTCTCAAAAAGCAGGTAATGCAACTTACAATGTATTAGTCTTTGTGGGCATTTTACTCAGAGATATAGCTTCTCCGTTAGCGGTCAGAGCAATGCCTAATCAAATGGGTCACCAAGGCTTTTAAATAAAGAAAGGGGAGGGGCTCCAGTCTTTGAAATAAAATGACATTAAAGTGAAATGGAGGTAGTATTAGGTAATATTAGAAAAAGTTTATAAGGGGACAGTGTTGGAAATGCAGTGAACTCTGGGCTAATGTTACAACTGAACCACACTACAAATACATCAGCTGACCAGGCCAAAAAAAAAAAAAAGAGAGAGAGGTCTTACTATATCTCAACTACCACCTGTATCCTATGGAATCTAAAACTCCCGTTAAGTCTGAATGAATAGGCTAGCTGTCACTTTTTCCACTTCCTTTCTATGGCATCTGATTCTTGGATGCTGTCTGGAAAGTCCCTGCAGTTTTTTTGGCAAGGTTTTTCAGAAGTGTTTTGCTCTTGTCTCCTTCCTAGCACTGAGAGAGAAAGTGACTAGACCAGGGTCATCCAGCTGGCTTCATACCCAAGGCTGGACTCAACAGTTTCCCAGTTTCTAGTCTGATACCTTAAGCCAGTGTTTCTCAACCTTGACAATTTTAAGGCATGTGGACTTCAACTCCCAGAATTCCACAGCCAGCATTGCTGGCTGTGGAATTCTGGGAGTTGAAGTCCACATGCCTTAAAATTGTCAAGGTTGAGAAACACTGCTAAGCGTTATGCCAAACAGGCTCTGTAAAGAACATCTGAATCAAGTTACAGATTTGTAACAAGATAGGGGGTATTTCTGGATTCAGATTTAGTAAATCTATCCTTTACAAACTACATATTTTTTTTAAAAAAAAACGTATGGGTGTACCCAGTTTGTGACATAAATCATGAAATAGCTATTCGGTATGTACATATATCCTTGCAATAATAATGTGATGAGCTTTTGATCTCCACATAGAAGTAATTCTGCTAGATCATATAAGCTGCTTGCAGACATTCCAATCGATAAAATAATCACCTTAATAGAGCTTGCTGTTATACATTAAATGTCTTTGCCTGGACATTTAGATAGTTATCTGCTCTTTCAGAAGGCGTGAAATCCCATTGAGAACAGAACATTCTTACCAGTTCTTATGATTAGAAACCCCAGTTTTCTCTCAGATTCAGTTTTAGTTTATTTACCTTCTACTCAACATTGTGTCCAGGAACTGGTCCACAACGTGCACAGCTTTTCTTGTAGAAAATGTTACAGAGAAATAGAGCTGTCCGTATGATACCTAGCTCCCAAATGTCCTACAGCCACCAGTGATTTCAACTAGATATTACTTTCTCCCATTACTTTCTGAGATTGTCCCTGTAAGTTGGACTTGAAACAAGGATTCCAGCTCATGAAAACAATCCAAATGGGTGTAGCGATTGGCATGATCAAAAACTACCAAGAGATTAAGAGGATCAACAGAGCCTCATCTCCCTCTGTTTCTTGTGCAGAAATTCATCAGTGCAAGACAGCAATGTTACCAGTTAAAGATTTTGGGAAGATTGGTTGGGAAGTTTCTAAATCCAAATAGTGGAACTTCTGATTCAAGGAATTATACTTGAGTAGACACGATAAATGATTTATTTAAGTTTATGCTTTATTTTCTGTACGATACTTATGCTTTTTATTAGATCTGGTGTTTTTTTTTACTTTATCTATGCACTGTCAGTTATTGAACATTGAATGTATCTTGGGTTCTCTGTAGCAGAGTCTCCTGTATTATTCCTAGATTCATCCCATCCTCCTCCAATCTTACTTGGAATCTTACTTTGTACATGGGTGGAGATATTTTGAGATCAGATGCATTTTAGCAGAACTGTATGTTTAATTCCTTCAACCTTGATAATTTTCGCATGTTAAAAATAAATCTTTCTATTCTTTTTTTTTCTTCAGAAAAATAATATGTTTTATGCAGAATCACTGATTGTCCTTAGTGATATGCCTTTCACTGCTGTCTAATGAGTTGGAAATATAGGATTTATTTCATTTTTTAATTGGAATTTTCTCCCATTTTTTGTCAGTAAGGCATGGGAATAGAAATTAATGGGCTGCGTTAATGGGAAGAACATCAGATAAACATCTTCTAGAAGGCGGAAGCAATAGTAACTGCTAAGTAACAACACTAAAGTAGGAAAGAGAGTCAGGGAACCTAAACCTAGTGCATTGCAACAGCATTGCAAAACTTCCATGGGCATAATGATTTATTCCTGGTTTAATACATTTTCTGTTTTGTGTACACCCATACTCTAGCAATCCCTTGGACACTTTACTGTCCAGGGTTCCCCAGAAAACTAAGAAGAAACTTGGTTTCTACAGCGTTAGAGAAGATATTTGAGGATATTAGTGTAAGTTGTCTATTTGTTTTCCTTAAGATGACCAGTTCAGCTGTTAGAAAATGCATCAAGCATTCAATATACATCAGAATCCTAAAGTTTTAAGGTGTAGAACATCTTTATTGGCCATTCATTTGTCAAAGAAAGAATAACATAGTTAGATCATAGTCTGGTCTAACTAGGTCAGTGATGGCAAACCTTTTAGAGACCGATAGCCCAAACTGCAACCCAAAACCCACTTATGCATTGTCGAGTGTCGGGTGAGTGTGGCCCATTGGCTGGGTGTGGCCCATTGGCTGGGTGTGGCCCATTGGGTGGGCGTGGCTGCGGTGGTAACAGCAGACTTGGTGGGACTAAAAAGTTCAATCAATCAATTCCAACTTTGCAAGATCTTTTTTTTCCCACAAGAAGTTGAAATTGACTGATAGATTGAACCTTTTTTTTTTTTTTGCACACGGCAGCGGAGGCCTAAAGCGAAAAGGTTTTATAAAACCCAGCTGAAGGCCTAGGACTGGGGCGACGGCGTGCGTGCCCACAGAGAGGGCTCTGAGTGCCACTTCTGGCACCCGTGCCATAGGTTTGCCACCACTAAACTAGGTCATTCTTTCTTTGATAAATGAATGACCAATTCATTTATCCAATGATCAAAGGGCAGTCCCCCAATATCCAGATGATCTGTCCTTAACCTAAGGCAAAAAATAAAAATTGAGGATGCATACCAGCCAGTTAAATTAGTTTGGTGATAGTTTTTAAGTTGTTCGGTTTCATGGTCTTGATAACAGTGGCTGTTACAAAGACCATGAAATTCCAAGCTGATGAATATTGTAATTTCTCAATTCTACCATACCAGAATTCTCCAACACCATAATAGAGATCATCTCAGCCTGATTGGTTGCAGAGAAGATTGAGCAACAGGAGCAAGAAAGCACATCAACACTGTGTTTCTTGATTCTTGAGACTCTCTTGTTTAGTTCATGTCAATTAAGGATACTCACAGGTAGTCCCAGCTCAAAGAGATTTTTGGGTGAGTAGGTAATATCCTGATGAATTGGGTTCTCCCCTCCCTCATCTTAACAATTCCATAGATACTGGCTGATATTGCAGAGAAAAACCAGGTGTTATGAGCAATGCCATGTGCTAAAATGAGTCATAAAAGAGCCAAGGTTGCCTACCCCTGTGCTAGGTATATCTTCATAAACCTGTCTTTTGACCAAAATATTTCCTAGGGCTAAGATTCTCTTCCAAACCTTTTTTCCTACCCTCATCTCCCAAATCCCTCTCTCAATTCTGCCCCCACCAATGTTCAAACTGAAAGGAGGTACCCTAGCCTTGTATCTGGAAGAGCATGTGAGCACAAATTCTATATGAGAATGAATAAATAAATTCTACCGAACATTGTGATATCTCTACCACTGAGGGAAGGAAATGAAATGTAAGTCACAGACCATTTCTCTTATATATGTGATTCTACCAGGATTTTTTTAAAAATGGGGAAAAAAATGCAATGGCCTTTCCATAAGATAACTAAGCAATCATTAAATGGGTGTGTTAGTTGGTAAATGTATTTGATTCTAATCTCTAATTAAAATTCTGGCTTTAGTTGCTTTTATATTTGATGTAACAGGTCTTACTTCATTATAGCTTGGAGCTCTGCATTCTGCTCTTCTCTGTCTCCCCTCCCTTTCTTTACCCAATTTAGCAACCAAAATATTCAACTTCCATGACTGAAATTGAAAAATCCGTTCATGTTATTTGTCTATTATACATATTGGAAAATTGGAAAGGATTTGAAATAAGTGTTTTTTCATTAGCTGTCCCTATGCGGTGGCATTATCTCCCCTTCCCATTTACGATGTGCACCAACTCTGCTTGCCTTTAGAAAAATCATTAAGACCTGTCTTTCTCCCCCTCCTCCCCAGGTGTTTGGGTCCAGTTGAGTAGAGTCTCCCTTTGATTGTTTAATTGTCATGTTTGGTTACATTTTATGTATTAGATAGATTTTTTTAATGCTGTGGGGCTATTTTTTGTTGTTATTGTTTGTTTTTGCTGTATGCCATCCAGAGTGCCGTTGCTTGAGTTGAGCAGTCTTGTGAATCCAATAAATAAATCCATGAAATGTATTGATCTTAACTAAAATAGCACATGCTTAGCACGTAAACCGCAGCCTCTTATTATTGGTGCTGCATTATATATTGGATCCCTTTTTTTGCTGTTAATCCCTGTTCTTGAGCAATGTCTGTGTTAGATTGCTCTAACACTGCGCAGTGACCCATTCAGGATGCAGATTTTCTTTTATGGCACTAGGGTACTTCTAATCATTGCCTGCTGTCCTTGCTACTATCTAAACCTGTGGTAAGGGCCTAGATCTTGACCTGGTCCAGTTTTTCATTAAATAAAACCTCGATTCCCCAAATGGCAGATGCATCTCACTGTTGTACTCAGATGAATCAGTCTTTGATGAGATTGCTCACATTCATGCTTGAAAATGATTTGAAGACCCTCACAGTGTGCACCATTCCAAAAATGTATCCTTGAAAAGGGTGAGACCAGGGAAAGGCAATGGAATTGGATATAGTTTGCTCAGGATTCCAGTGGAACATCTGTTCTAATAGGGATTGGAAAGGCTTTCCCCTAGAATCTGAGTGTCTGTTGTTTGGAAGGAAGGCAGCAACAGAAGCTTGCAAGCAAGATTGTACAAGGATATTGCTCCAAACTAGTTGTTTTTATCATAATTAACATCTGGAAAAAAAAAATAACAGGCTTTTGCAAATATATGTTCATGTTTTGTTAACATCCATAGTCAAGACAATATGCAAGAAAGGTCCAATATGTAGAACAGTAGCGTCCTGTGAATAATTTATGAAAGACTTTATATATTGCAGCCATATACCGTGCATTGAACAAATTGTTATCAAGAAATCCCTTGAGTTAAGAGTATTGTACTGTACAGCCAATTTAAATGAGTCTGTCTGTATGCCTGTCTGTCTGTCTGCCTGCCTGCCTGCCTGCTTGCCTATCTGCCTAGCTATCTAGCTATTCCAGGAAGGATTAATGCTGCATATTGCAGCTCAGTTATATAGTTCACAGGAATTATGTCTATTGAAATTAAATTATTATATATAATTTGTTATGTTTGTTTGTTTGTTGGTTGTTTGTTTGTTTGTTTGTTTATTTATTTATTTATTTAAAAAAAACATCTTATGCAGAGTCTGGCCCAGTTAGCCTACCCAGACATTGTGTAGCTATAGGCTGCACAATGATAAAAAAAAACCTGTACATTTGTATACACAAATGTGTGAAATTAAACTTTACATCACATTATATTTAAATTATTTTCTGGATGGCCCTTTAGCCAAGCGGTTGTTCAGTTGCCACAACTCTACATGATCATTTACTCCTTGATGATTAGCCTCAAAAATGAACATCATTATTAGAAAGACCTGCTCCTGCAATATTGACAATGCCAATCCCATTTCTCCTCTCAGTTTATACTCTGCAGGCAATAGATGTGTGAGGAAACTTGCTTTAAAAAAAGGGGGGGGGGACTGTGGATTCTAGCCCGCCTTAGGCACAAACTCAGGTGGTAACCTTAGGCTAGTCTTTCAGCTCTAGGAAGGAGGCAAGGGCAAACCACTTCCGAAAACATTGCCAAAACTTCAGGGACTTGTCCAGGCAGTTACCCAGGCAGTGACTTAAGGGCACCCAAAGGGAAAAAAAAACAAAACCCAAAGCCAGTTTTGGCTGTTAAAAATTGTTCTCCATTTTAGCTAAATCATGGAGCAAAGTTCTAAAAGGCTGAAGATGGTAGCTACGGAAACTCTGATTTCCTTTATACTTGCCATAAAGTAAAACAGAAATATATGATGCTTCTGTCTTAAGGGAGTTGTTCTGGCATTGCTTCTCTTTCTTGCTTTTTTTGTCTTCATGGACAGAAGAGAGAACTGTGATACATGGACAGTCTATCCTTACAAAGAACAATCTATTGCAATAGATGTGGGTTTTCTTCACCTTCCTTGAATTTCCCCATTCTGTGTCGTTTTTAAATACCAAACTCCAAGTCTTTATAAAGGATTATTCTGGGGAAAAGAGAAATGGCATTTGTATATGCATATGCACCCAAACTCTATACATTGCACACGTTACCATAGATCAGTGGTTCTCAACCTGTGGGTCGGGACCCCATTTGGGGTCGATCGACCATTTCACGGGGGTCGCCAAGCAAGGCTGTCCGCCATTTTTTTGTCTGCCATTTTTCCCCCTTTTCCGGCGGGTGCCTTACCTCCCTTGGGCTGGGCCAGCTGGTGGTCGGCCTGCTCCGTCTCTGCCGCTTGCCAGCTATGCCTCGGCCGGCGCAGGGGGCAGAACCACGCATGTGCAGCGCTCCCGGGCAGGGAAAGTCCTCGACTTACGACCGGTTGGGTAGTCCTCAACTTACGACCGGTTTAGTCCTCGACTTACGACCGGTTTAGTCCTCGACTTATGACCGGTTTAGTCCTCGACTAAATGCTGCTACCCCAGTTGGGGTCGCAGCATTAAAAAGGTTGAGAACCACTGCCGTAGATCCTGGATATAGTTGGGATTTACAGTGTTTCCAGAAGTGAGACTTATCAAAGACTTCTCCCTTCTAAAGTACAGGTGGATTGGCCTGCCAACTCCCCTTGAATTTCTCACTAGAACTTCGCTAGTTAGAACTGCATTCAAGAGATAAACACTTAGAAAAATTAAAGCTCAGAGAGCCTCTAAGCGCATTCTTATCCTGTGAAATGTTTTTCAGTCCCTGAAATGAACTATGCTTGTTGTCTTTTCATAAGTGTCTACACCTGGAAACCCCAAACTGTCCAATTTAAGTAGAAAAAATGATTTAGTGATTGCTACTGTTCAAGAAATGGAATTGCAAACACTTACTGATCTATTTGCACATTGCCCAGAAATCACCCACTAGATCCCAATCTGCTTTCTGCCCACCCCAGCTCCAGGCTATTCTCTTTAAAATACCTTGGATTGTGCAGTTTTTCCCAGCTGACTACTGAACAGATGTACTGTACTGGCTTGCACAGATCTTGTTGATTTCAGTTTATCTGAAATAATCATGACATCTGTTGCTTGGCAGATATTTTTTTTATATATAAAAGGAAACTTCTATATCTTGTGGATGGAAATTTAATACTTTTTTTCCCCTTTGCAACCCCTGCTTGTTTCCTCCATGTCCAGATACCACAGTGGCTTTTGCTTTTCAAACTTTCGCTTTTTCGAGATCTCATCATCAATATGGGCTCATTTGCATAGTGAAATACTTGTACATTAATTAATTTACAAGTTTAGCATTTTAGTGGCATAGTGGCTTAATAGTTAGGTATCCTGTATTTTAATATCTTTCATACTGTAGAGTTTAGCCATTTAATAATTTAGCTTTTGAGTCTTAATTAGTATTATAGATTTTCTTCATTTAGTAACTGTTTTCTATTTTAATTTGATCTCGTTTTAATTTGCGTGACCCACTTAGACATTTTCCTTTTTCCTTACGAGCTTGGTAACTTCTTACAAAACTCTAAAAATTGAAAGTAAGTATATATATCCACATCTTCATCTCACACATCAGTAATATCACCATAACCATTTCTCATTTACCTGTAAGTACTGTACATTAAACAACTAAAGAGAAACTATACATCCTCATTTAGTCCAACTTTGAATCATTTCCTAAAGATTCTCAGACATATACCATTCCTGTCACACTTAGCCACAACCAATTTTCAGTTCCATATTTAAACAAACATTCAAAGCCTATTCACTTTATTGCATTAGTGACTTGCTAAAGAGCAGAAAGAATGTCTGCACATCCCCTGCCTGACATAAAGCCACTCTGCATTTCCCAAATATTGTTCAAGAATATTTTTATACCCTTAATGATCACAACTCAGCCAAACATCTTCCCAGGGACATGTTTCCATGGTTGTTCTTTTGCATTTTCTTACTACATACATCCTTTGTGTAGGGTAATTATAACAATATGTTTTCATTGTCAAGCATAGGCATAATCTTCACAAACATGTTAAATAAGTTGCGTAGCCACTCTATCAGCAAATCACAATAATATTGCAACTTTTTTTTTCTAATTGCACCATCTACATCTGCAGCCTTGCTATTTTTCTGCAGTTGCAACATGTCTGTTTTCCTCTTCATCAATAGTTTCAATACTTCCGTTCTTATACAGGTCTCTAAATGCTCCTTCTGACATTTCCTTATCCAAGTTTTATCCCAAATTATATCATCATGTTTCTTCCATGTTTATTTCTTACAATTTCATTCTGCCATTTTTTTCCTTTTTTAGGCATGTATTTGTTCTCTTTCACTATTCTTTGCATTTTTTTTCTTTTTCTCAGGTTATACATTATACAATACATTTCATCATGTTTTATATGCATTTTTTCTAATCCACTAATCATCTTTTTTCATACATCAGATGAGTATAACTCCACATACTTCTGTGGTTGTGGCATCAGCAGGAACTTGTTATTTTTTTCGAATTAAAAAAGCAGTCACACTCTGCGCTCTCTCTCTCTCTCTCTCTCTCTCTCTCTCTCTCTCTCTCTCTCTCTCTCTCTCTCTCTCTCTCTGTGTGTGTGTGTGTGTGTGTGTGTGTGTGTGTGTGTGTGTGAGAGAGAGAGAGAGAGAGAGAGAGAGAGAGAGAGAGAGACAGACAGACAGACTGACTGACTGACTGACTGACTGACTGACTGACTGACAGACTTGGGGTAGGAATTGTAATAAATGCCACAGTGCTGTTTTAATCAAAGTTATCCCCTTAGCCATCCTTATGGACAATGCTGTTGGTACAACTTTGTAGCATTCTTTTCATTCTGTTCCAAACAGCTTTCCATCATCTTTTCTTATGACCACTTAACATTCTCTAATTCTTTTAAAGAATGCTATCTTTTATTGTGATTTTTCATAATAAACAATCAAATCAATCATGCTTTCAGAGTTATATCCCTGTCCTTGTCATGTATGTATATAAATAAACTTATGCTTAAATCGTATGTTAAAAAATAGATGTCCTTGTTTCAAGAAGATATTCTCCAACTAGACAGGAAGTTGTGTCATGGCAACTGGACTTTTTTTCTTTGTTGGAAATGTTTCACTGCTTATCCAAGTAGCTTCTTCAGTCTGAGCAGATTGGCTAGGGAAACCCCATATATGTCCTCCAAGGTGGTTTCATTTCTCACCTAATCTGAATAGGCTCGTTAGGTGAGTAAGCAGAGAGTCATTAAAGGATCCTTGCTCTAAATCCTTCTCTTAATTGGGTTGTTAAGTGTGACCTTCCTAATGAACCTGTGAAGTGGTCTTGAGTTTCCTGCAAGAGCAGCATAAAAAGGTTGGCATGCAACTCTATTGAGTGAAAATTTTCACTTTAGCATAAATGGATTCCTCGGCTCCTCTCCCAAAACATCTATCTATCTTCCCTGTCCAAAATGGTGAACATTATGGTCCTCAAAAGAGTGTCCTTTTTTCTTTTAAGTGAAAGTATACTGCTGATTCTGGTCCTATGGCGTTGCTTCTCCTCTTGTGTACAGGCTGCTTGGTTTCTCCAGTGCAGAGCTCTAAACACACCTTATCTCACTGTAGTGCATACACTACATTATTCTTCTTATGTTTTGGTGTAGAATCTTTAGTGTGGACAAGCCTCTGTTTCATTGGGGTCTAGGACAACTCGCCACAGTCATCTCGCCGCAGCCAACTTGCCACGGGACAACTCGCTGTGGCCCACTCGCTGCGGGACAACTTGCCACAGACAATTCTGTGTGGGATAACTCAACATGATAAAATGTTACCTACCACTGTTTTTTGACATTATTTCCATTGAAAAAAATGAAAATAATGGCGGATAACATTTATCACATTGAGCTATCCCACAAGGAATTGTCCCGCAGAGAGTTGGCCACAGCAAGATGGCCATGGCGAATTATCCCATTCCAGTTTCAGCATGTTGGTGAGTTTGTGGTGTTTTCCAAATATCTGTTTTAGCTTCCCTAATACACTGATCAGGTAAGGAATGACCAGATTCTTCTGCTAATTCAATTTTTTCAAGCGTGTTGGTAAATAGGATTCCTGCTCCATTCTCTCATGAGATGTCACTACTATGGCCAACATCCCGAGGAGGCCGAAAAAAATAGAAGGCCATAAAACAGTTACCCATTCCTATTAGATGCTGAATATATCTTTCTGATATTATTTATTCTTTCTGCAATTTTAAATTCAAGAAGCCATAGTCTTGCTTCTGTTTGAAGTTTTCATTCCACTGTCCCACATAATTATCTAGTCTTTCCCAATCTTTTCCCCATATTTATATATTTTCATTGAGAAATAGTCTGCTTAATATTGGCCTGAGATAAGCAGATACAATAATGTAAAATTCTTGACAAGAACCATGCTGTAGGCCCAGAAACACAGCCTGTGCCATGCTTTACTATATCACAGTGCGGTATAAATAATTGTTATCAAATCATACACACTTATTTGAAGACTACATCAAGCAACATGTATGATAGAAAACCTAATATCTAGAACACATATTGCCTTACTAATGTTGAGGCTACTCCCATGATGAATTGGTAAGTCTGTGGGCAAGTTAATTCTTTGAGGTGATGCCATGTAATTACATATATATCTTCCAGTATATATATCTTAAAATATTTGTGAGGAAATTTCTTATGAGTGTGACTAATACCATTGGCTTCGGTAAGCAAAATGCAGGAGAGTTTGCAAGCTTTCCCATGGATTTCTGCCAGTGCACCTGAATAATTTCAACCTAAAAACTCCTACCAGTTGAGAAACCAGGTAACTAATGAGCTGATATCACCCACACCGTTTAATTGAATGAGGCCCATACAGATGTTAGCAAATATTGAATTACTGAATCTGGAGCTACCTGAATGTAGATTCGAATGAATGGGAAACTACTTTAAAATAAATTCATCTGAGGTTTTGCCTTGCTTTGTTTGCAGATTTTTTAAAATCAGTAGTTTCTATTTTTAAAACCAGGATTTTATGTTTTGTTTCATAATACCCACTTAATAACACACCATTGTAATATACACTCAGTTGCATCTGAGCTGCCTACTTGCTAAAACTGCGAATTGTGCTTGAGGAAAAGACCATCATGAACAAGGGCATGATATCCTGAAAGCTGGCCTGACTCTGGACTACAGCCATTACAACAGGCTGGTGTTGTATTCATCTAGATAGAACAGGGGTGTCAAACTCAATTTCATTGAGGGCCGCATCGGGGGGCCGTGTGGGTGTGGCCACGGTGGGTGTGGCCTACTGGGTGGGCATGGATGGAGTGGGTGTGGCCTACTGGGTGGGTGTGGCCAGCTCTACATTGTTTGCATCAAGGGTGCCTGTGGGGGCCTGGGCAGGAGTGGGATAGATCTGAGGGTCTCTGGCAGAAGGGGATGGGACCAGGGCAAGTGCCAAGGCATGGTCCACTGGAGGAGCTTCACTGTTCCTCAGGCCATGCGGGGGGGGGGCTTATGGAGCTAAGACTGAATACGTTTCAGCATAGATGGCCACCACAATATTGTACATTGGCTCTCAGCTGGCCTGGGCCAGGGCCAAGGCAGAGGGGGCCATTCCCTCACTGTTTCCAGGATGGCTTTGCGGGCCACATGAAACCACTTCACAGGCCCCATCCGGCCCCCGGGCCTTGTGTTTGACATGTCTGATCTAGAATGAGGCCCCAAGCGGCACTTTCCATTGGTTACAGATTAAAACTCCTGGCCTTCATGTTCAGGCAACGCTGTTTATTACATTTTCTCTTTGATCTGTTGGATACTGATTAGTATTAAAGTGTTTAGTTATTTGATTATTTTAATTGTTAGCCTTATTGTATCTTTCCCAACCAAATGCTATCTGAATGTGCTGAACTTTTAAGTCCCACGACTTTACATTAACTTATTTCTGTTGCTATTAGGTTTTATTTTAGAACTAACCACTAAGGCCCAGTTTAAAGAAATGATTGTTTAGAGTTTTTAATTAAAGCAAAATGTCAGAGACGTAATGATCCAAGTTCTGCTATTCTGCGATTGTGACCTTTCCTGGACCAAGAGGCCCTTGAGACTGTGGCTCATGCCTTTGTTACCCTCTTGTTAAACTACTGCAGTACTTTAAACATCCTTGAAAAATAACCCAGAAGTAGCAGCTAGCATGAAAGATGGTTCTTACCTGTAAACAGATAAGCAACCTTTGCTGTGGGATCTGAACAAATTGCCAGCAAAATTCCAGGCCAAGTTCAAGTTGCTGGTTTTTACCCATAAAACTTATACAGTATGGCTTGCATCTCCACTACCTTTTAAACTATCTGCTTGCACGAGGGAGTCTTTGTGAGTTCTCACTTCTTGAGAGAGAGAGCTGGATGCCTAGAGCAGGGCTTTTCAACCTTTTCACCCATTGTACCACTTTTAGGATATGGCAATATCCGAGTACTACCAGTCGCCTAGCAAGGTGTCAAAAACTTGATGACCCAAAAAAAAAAAAGGAAAAAAGTGATAAAGTACAGGTAGTCCTCGACTTACAACAGTTCGCTTAGTGACTGTTCGAAGTTACAATGGCACTGAAAAAAGTCCCCCCAAGCCACAGCCGAGCAAGACACCTGCCTGCCCACCTGCCTGTCCAAGGTTTTCATTGTTGTGAGCATTTCTGTTGAGGATTGGCAGCGGGGGTGGGTGGGAGGGTGTTCGGTTTTATTCCCCCCCATCTGCTGTGTGGTTGCAGCAGGTTTTGGTCACTTCACATGACCCTGGGATACTGTGACCATCATAAATATGAATCTGTTGCCAAGCATCTGAATGTAAATCACAAGACCCTGGAGATGCTGCAACATTCCAGCTGATCGACACTTCTTCTGGGCTCAGCAGAAGTGCCAGGATCAGTGCTGTTTTCCAGCTGATTGGTGCTTCTTCAGGGCTCAGCAGAAGCACCAGGATCAGTGCCGAGCTCCAGCTGGAAGTTGGCGCTGATCCTGGCGCTTCCACTGAGCCCTGACAGCCCCGAAGAAGTGCCGATCAGCTGAAAAGTGGCACTGATCCTGGCGCTTCCGCTGAGCCCTGATAGCCCTGCAGCTCCAGCCATCTCTCGCTCAGGCTTGTGCAGTGCTGCCACTGGTTCAGCTCATTCCTTTCCCCCGCTACAACTTTTCTAAGATGGTCGCGTACCACCTGCCAGGTGCCAATGTACCACAGGTGGTACCCGTACCACTGGTTGAAAAGCCTTGGCCTAGAGAATGACACTTTCCCAAAGACCCCTCCCTGCTGATATATAGGAAGACTGTCAAAATAGTATTCTTTTGAGCGGGCTTTGGGGAAGAAAGTCGAATAGTGAATTTCAATATTTTATTGAATGTCTATGACTATGGAGATTCTCAGTCATCCAGGTAATGTTTACCTCAAAGGTGCTTTTTCCAAAAGGCAACTGGACTTTCTTGGGTTTTTTTCCTTTGAAAATGTTTCTCTTGTCATCCAAGAAGCTTCTTCAGAGAACTGAAGACGCTTCTAGGGATGAGCAGCGAAACCTTTTCAAATGAAGAAAAAAAAAACCAAGAAAGTCCAGTTGCCTTTTGGAAAAAGCACTTTTGAGACACACGATTGGCTTGTTAGAATCGTGTGAGGCACATTCATGATTGCAAATAAGCAATGTGGAGGACACCAGATTGGGGGATGTTGCTCCTGACCATATGTGTAATTTTAAATTTTTTGGTCCCATTATTATCTCCACTACTGAGATTAACCTATCTATTCTCCTCAGGGCACTGAATCTGGTTCTCTGACAGTCCTGTGTCAACACGAATCACTACACAATAGTTTCTCAGGGTCTCACAAAGTGACCTTTGGAAATTATTTTGGGACAACAGATTCTTCATTTTAAAAAAATGCTTCTTTAAATGGGCCTCCTTCCTTAGAGATGTATACTTGCCAGTTGCAAAAAAAAAAGCCTGCCTTATTGAAAAGGTTTGCTAGCTGAATAGCCACTAGAATAATAAATGCAAAAGGCTATAAAATGAGCAATGTACACTACGTGGCTGGAATTAAAGAGCAAGACGAATGGAGGCAGGATGTCGTATGATCAAAGGGAATATATTGAACTGCTTATACCTGTTCTTTAAGATAAAACAAGTGCTTCGGTGCAATCTTGAAATGGGGATGTAGAATAAATTCCTACTAGACCAAACAAAAAACGGTGACTGATGAATTCAGCAGCCAGGAAAAGTAGTGATATTTTTAAGTAATACTACGTGGAGATTTTCTTGTGCCATTTCCCCAAATCATTTGAAGGGTAATACCGGATTAGCTAACCTTGTGTCAGGTCCATTAGATAAACTCTCCAACTGTTCCTGACTGAAGTAGGTAGAGCTGGGAGTAAAAGCAGATGGTTTTTATTTAAGATTTTGTGTAATGGCTTACCCTCAAGTGTTTTTTTTTTTTAAATAAAAGCATTGATTTAATGGGATAACAAGCAAAAGATTCACAGTTTTATCTTTTTACAGGCAGCTTCATCCCAATAGGAAATGCTTTCAGCCAAACACCATCAGCCGGACTACACTCGGTAAGAAGTAGTATTTTACCTCCTTTCTGCAGAAAAAATATATATTAAACTTTACAAAAATAATCTTCAAAGATTACCACTGAACAAAAGCTTTCTTCCACTTGCCTTCAATTACAAAGACTTCCCTCCAGAAAAGCTGTCTGCTTTCCATAATAACAAAACCAAAGAATGAACGATACAATATTCTCTCTCCCTGTAATTCATTTTAATTAGGTAAACCGTGATGGCAAATTCTCCATCTAAAACAAAATACAGACTTGCGGAGAATATGTCAGAGAGAAAAAATTTAAGAGCTCAAACTGACATGTTAACTGCAGTTTGAGATGAGAGGAAAATTTAATTTTTGCCAATTTATTAACTTAAGCAGGATTGCTTTTGTTGTTGTTAGTGTTTGAAGAAGCCATAAGAAGACTGACAAAAAGAGAGAGAAACGTTCATTTTTTATTTGCAACATGTTATTGCAGGGGTCTTCAAACTTGGCCCTTTTATGACTTGCGGACTTCAACTCCCAGAATTCCTCAGCCAGCGTGCCTGGCTGAGGAATTCTGGGAGTTGAAGTCCGCAAGTCATAAAAGGGCCAAGTTTGAAGACCCCTGGGTTATTGGGTCATGTTCAAATTTTTAGGTTTCCTTGATTGGATTTTCTCAGCTGAAAAGCAAGGAAAATGTGGAGGTTCTTTGAAAATGCTGGAAAACTTCATTATCTTCTATTACATACTATTGGCTGGGCTCATCCAAGCTTTCAAAAAACGCTTTAATTTCTTATGGATTGAGCGCTTGTAGCTATCTTAAATAACCATGGTGTTATGTCCTGGGCTCTGATTGACAGAGCAGGTGTAGGAAGCTGCACTGAGACCCGGGCAGACCACGTGGCCTGCCCGGGCCAGACAGGGTGTCTCCGGCTTACTGAGCATGCGCAGGAGCAGGAAAATATGTTGCATTCATTGGCTGACGCTGTCCCTTGCAAAAGGTATAAAAGGGGGTGGAGCCATTTTGTTTGCTGTTCTGTTGAAGCTGAATAAAGAAGTTTGTTACTTTGCCTCGTTCAATGCCTACCAACGCGAGAAACAGAACACATGGGAAGAGGTTTGACTGGAAGAAGTCTGACAGCTGTCTCTCTGATCCATCAGTTTTTCTTATATTGCCATTTCCTGTTTTACAATCTCTGTCCCTCCAGACTTGATTGGAGGTTTTTAATAGTAGCTGTTCCTAAACTACAACTAGCCAGTCTTTCAGCTATAGATAGGTGGGTATAAAAAAAGACAAGATTATTGTCACAAACATGATAACACGTAAGCATGCTAGTAATTTAAAATTACTACCTTGGTTTGGGCATTAAAAATAAAAAGGGGAATGGAAAAGAAAAACTTTTTAAAAATTAATTTTTAAAGAAGCATCTGTCCGTGGTTTAAACCTGACTTCTCTAGAAGGGAGCTTAATAAAAGAGATCCAGGTGACAAATGGTAAAAGAAAATATGACAACCAACTAGCAGGAAGGAAATAAAAACATGAATTTTTATATAAACATCCCTATTCCAACTTTTTGGCATTTGGGGGTAGAGGGGGTATGAAAACAGGAAAGATGGCAGTTGCAGCAGTTGGATCAAAGCCCTAGTTGGGTATAAAATAATTTAAATTGATTTACAACTTAGAGCCCTTTATGAAGCATGTTTAATTGTCTTTTCAAGTGGGGCAGCCTTATAATTAAGTCTCCCCTGGATGTTGGCTGCCGTAATATTCCTTTGCAAACCAGAAATACCATAGATACTATGTGTTAGTTAATCTTCTTGTATATCTCTGCTTATCCTTGACTTTACCCTTCACATAATTCTTTGTATAAATAAATGGTTGTAGCTGAAAATCAGTATGTACACATGCAATGTTTAATTGGCTTTCTGGAATCCTGGATTAAAGCACGGTTTAGATTTATAAACTGGGGTTCTTTGGGGTGAAATTGCTCTGTATTGAGCTACAGTGGTCCACAAAATTGTACAGCAACAGTTCTCACTGGATACATCAGTGCAGAAATCCATTATGCTGTTTATTACTTTTTTCTTTTTAATTGAAGTGGTCTGATTTTTCTTCTAATAGTATGCAAATTAACATCTTTTAAAGTCAAAAGGATGTTTTCTGATTAAAGAAAAACGGATTGAAATAATTGTACAGCCTGACTAATTTTAGCTGTTGAATTATTTAATCTGCTTTTCAATTCATCTTTTTTAAAAATGAAATTCCTATAGGTTTTGTTACAGCAGCTGTGTTTGCATTTCATGTACGTATGTTTGTACATTACAGATTTCAATAAAGTACAGTCTGGCACAGCTTTTCCTCTAGGCAGATTATAGATTCCCATGCTCATTAAATCTTTGAAAGACTGTAATCAAATAAGGATCACAGTTATCTAAAAACTCAGGAAAGCAGCAGCAGTACCCCTTATAATAATTTAATGATTCATATTATATAATAAGACCAGAATTTTGTTACTTCTTGCATTTGAATTACTATCACTTTTTCTCCATTCTGTTCCAAATTGGGCTGATTCAGTATAAATCTATAATATTGGTAAGGCTTCTGATTCCATAAAGAGCCTTCGTCCTTTATGCTTCCCATACTGGCTCAGAATATTAAGAAGGAATTCTGGGAGTTGAAGTCCACAAGTCATAAAAGGGCCAAGTTTGAAAACCCCTACCTTAACCACTAGACCAAACTGGTTTTCATTTTTTTCAAACTTTACAAGCAGGAGTATTCTGAGCAGAATACTATTTAGGAAATGCCACATTCCACAGTATTTTGTATCAAATCTCTTTTTCTCATAACCTGGATCTTTTTTCCACTGTGCTGTTCAGCATGAAATATAACCTTAATCAATTCAGCTGACTCTCATGTCAAGTTATTTCATTAACTCCAGAGGTGATAATGAGTATATTCATATGACAAGCTAAGCCATGTTGAGAACTAATCATGGTTACCCTCTTATCTATCACTTTGGGATCAGATGGCATGGCAAACTGGTTTGCTGGTTTATCCACAGTGTAGCTGTTACTCCAAACCAGGGGTCTGGCTGAGGAATTCTGGGAGTTGAAGTCCACAAGTCGTAAAGGCGCCAAGTTTGAAGACCCCTGCTCCAAACAGTTTGGTTGCTGTGCAACAGAGAAGCTGCAGACATAGATAACTTAAGCCTTTTTTTTTTGGTCAGGATTATATCCTAAGGGGTAATGCCTCAGCTAAATTTAAGCACTTTTAGATATATTAACTGATGCTATTTTATACTCTTGAAGCAAAGAGAATTGGAGTGGTCAATAATGACTAGTCCCAATAATTGGGCAGCTCTGAGTTCCTTTAGACCAAGCTAAGATCACCAGGTGAGTTATTTACATATAGTTCACATCAGACTGCATAAGGTATGTTGTGCAAACACATTCAATAATAAACATAGGTGGAATTACACATTACTATCTCAGACTGAGTTCAGCCCTTCCCTGCCCCAATAATGTTGTGTTCAGTAAATGCCCTCAAGAAAGGAGAAGGAACAATTTAACATCAGCAATTACAGCTAGCTCCATCTGGACCTTCAGGCACACTTTTTGCCATCTCCAAACCAGAAAAAAAACAAACTTATTTTACAATAAGTTCAAAATGTACAATATTGCCATTTTTGTATTTTAAACTCCTAGTCAGGATAATAAAGGAAAAGAAAGAAAGGATGGGAGTACTGATTGTGTAGTATTTGATTTTTATATATATACTGAAGTAAATTGAATATCTTACCTTGAACTTTCTCCCTAAAAATTGCCACATAATTACCTTCTCATTGCACTGTACGTGTACTGATACGCACAGTTTTATGGGCTTGCCCATTAGTGGTGAAACTTTTCTCATTCGAGTTAGGGGTAATAGCAAGGCAAAGCAATTATCAGAATGGGTTTCCATATCTTTTGCCCCTTCCGAAATTAAGAGAATTTCTTACTCAAAAACCGAGCGAGATTGAACTTGGCAAGATCCTGGTAGTTCTCAACTTACCACCACAATTGGGGCCGGAATGTCTGTTGTAAGTTGGTGCAGTCATAAATCAAGTTATCACGTGACCAGACCCAATTTTATGACCATTTTCACTGTGGTTTTTAAACAAATCGCTACAGTTGTTAAACAGATCTGGCTTCCCTAACTGACTTGCCTTCTCGGAAATTGGCTGGAAAGTCACAAATTGCAATCACATGCCTGCAAGACTGCAACCAGGGTAAATGCAAGGCATTTGCCAAGCACCCAAATTGTGATTACATGACTGTGGGGGAGGTGTGATAGTCATAACTTTGAGGATGGGTCGTGCGTTGCCTTTTTTTGAGGCTGTCATATTTTTATATCAGTGTTAAACCGATCATAAGCCAAAGACTAAGCGTATGTGCAGATTAATTATATTCAACTCCATCCGTGTCTATAAAATATTTTTCCTGTCAGAATGTTTACCACAGAATGCATCAAAATGATACAAAACTCTGTATACAGTACTGTAATATAAGAAGCAAGCACCACTTATAACAGTTTGGGGTAAAACAGCAAAATACCAGCATGTGTATAAGAAAAATTACCAATAAGGAATTTGCAAAAGAAACCTATTTTGCTTTAATGGAGTTTATTCCATACGTTTGTACAACGTACCATAACTTGCTTTAACAGTTGGCTGATGTAAAGATTGGGAAGGAAAAATATCAATTACCTATCATGATATCCATTACAATGGAAACTTTTGTGCGGCATTGTTAGTAACATACATGTTAGCGTCTCAGTGAGAACAATGTAATGCTGAAATATCTTTTTGTTGTTTTTTGTTTACATTTAAGTGTTTACCCAATATTTCCCCCCAAAATAAATCTTCCAGATGTGTTGGACTTGAATTCTGGTAATTCCCAACTGAAGGAAATGTTGATTTGAATCTGAATATCTTCTACTAAACCGCTTATTGTTCAGAATAATTTCCTATTTCCTACACTCTCCCCAAATGTTGCAAATTACTTAGAGGCTATTTTTGCAGTGTGTGACATTTTCATACAAATTTCTCCCAAAAGCCACAAGAAAGATGTTTATTTATTTATTTCTGCAAGCTCCGATGTTAAGGACTTCCCTTGCATAAAACCACAAAATGTGAAAATGGCATGCACCAGCCTGCTGCATCCATTCAAATTGGATTATAGTTTTCACCCAATTCTAACAAAGGTAACTTTAAAAATATATAGATGTTATAACTATTTGTTCATTTCCTATCCTATGGAGTACAGATCCCTTGCCATTAGTGATAGTGGATGGGGCTTATGAGCATTGAAATCCAGAGGGCTTCAGGTTGCCCATCCCTGTACAAATGTATGAAAGGTTAAATGTGTGAAGCAAAGCTTCACATGAGATCCAAGATGAAGGGAATTCTGATCAAAATAGCTCAAGATAAAATGGCCCATATTCACAATGGCATGCAAATCTGTACATGTCTTTTATATCCTCCAATGCAACATTATGTCTGTGATTTGAGGCAGATTTTAATCCATTACAATTGTGTCCACACTTCTTTCTGAATACATTGTTGGGCAGAAAAGCACATATTCCTTTAAGAGGAAGCCCTTTGGAGCCACATTTTAATAACCCTTTAACACAACATCTGGGTGCATTCAAAATATCCCAGGGCATGCTGAAGCTTTAAATCTGTTATTTCCTAAAGCTTACCTCAGCTCATGGTTATTTGATGGAACTTTTTTGAGAGCTCATAACTATCATCTTTTTGAAAGAATTATAATGAGAATAGCAGTAATAATCATCACATTGACTCATCCCAAAATAACAAGAGTCACTCCTTCCCTTTGGGTAAAATTCACTGCCTCTGCAATGTTGCTTTTCTACAAATATTTGTATTGTGGAAAGTGCAAAGAAGAGGCTCTAACTTTTCTTGTCATGGCGGTTTTGAGATGATAATGTGGTAAATCAGATGGTTCTGTGGTCTAGGGCTACTGTAGATGTATTTGTGACAAATCTGTGTGTTTACACCCAAAACCAGTTTTTGTTTAGAAATGAAGGAGTAATTGTGGAGCAGACATTGTGTAACTTTTTCCTATTGTTTCCAATACAAGAACCTAGCTGAGGGTGTTTATTTGCCATATTTATAGGCCATCCGCTCTAGGAGGCACACAGGCTAAAAACACAAAAAAATGCTTTTCAAACAACAGTCAAAACAATAAAAAAGGAGAATAAATAGCTGAACAGGGAAACAAGAAACACTAAATCAACAAAACAAGCATATGGTATTCTAGCCTAATGTCTGGAGGATGAACTGGTTCTGTGAGACTCATCTAAAAGAGGGCAGGATCAGGGCTATTCTGGTTTCTGGGGGGAAACGATACCACCGGGAAGATGCCATGTCAGAGGGAGCACATCTCCTGGTTCCATCAGATGGCATTCCTTGATAGATGGAATCTGAAGCATGCCGATTCTGTCAAATCTTACAGCAAAAAGATGGTTCCTTAAATAACGGGGTCTTGTGCCATGAAAGGCTTTATAGATTGTGATCATTAATTTATTTGGTGAAAATTAGTGACAAGGCGGGGAAACTGTAAGTAGGATGCTGTTAATACTCTTGACCCCATTTACATGCATAGGTTGAATACAGATATTATCTAAATTAAAATATTATGTTTTAGTAATTTGTCAATATTAAATACTTTTTTATAGAACACTAATTTTACAGCTTCATCATATGCCAGAGGAGATGCTAATTCAATCTCCGTCCAGGAAACAGTAAGTGCTTTTTCACTTTATCACATTGTACAATATATTGATTTTTCAATTATTAAGCTTATACACTGTAATTAATTATCCTAAATTGCTTTTAGACATATATTGGCCCAGATTAATCCAAACCAAGATGATGTATTTCTTTACATATTTTAGGCCATTGTATCATTGATTATTTTGTCAACACAAAGAAGCAAATGTCACTTTTTAAAAACTTTAGCAAACACATCCTGTAGCTTGTAGTGAACATTTATGGAAGTGTACTAATGTTGGTTGTTATGTCACCAAATAGTTTTTACCATTTTAAAAGAAGATTTATCAGATTATACTAAGTTGTATAATTGTGCTATAAAAATAGTGATCCACATTTCCAAATTGATTGTATTGACTGATACCCAAAATATCCATTCTTAAATGAAAGAAAACTTGTTCTTGAAGGGAGCAAAAATCTTTCACATTTATCCATTAGAAATAATGGGAAATGTTGTGTTACTCAGCATTTCATAAAAGGAGTTCATAGTATTTTTTTTTCAAAAGGCTGATGCTCTTATTTTATATAAATAATTGAGAATAAGTGTCTAATCATTATGGAAATGTCTTGTAAGCCCTGATGGGTGGAGACTGAATATTTGTTGGAATAGCTACTCATTTTTGTTGCAAGCACTTCGTTAGATTTTCTGAGCACTTAATCTTTAAATGAATCCAAGTTTGCAGAGATGTGGTAACTCTGCATATCTCTGCATAAGGGATAACTCTGATGATTTATGTACAAGCTGACCCACGGCGATCTTACAGTGAGTTTTATAGAATAGGGGATTGCTTGTTTATTTTAGTTGCTTCTCAGACAGATGTGACTTGCTGGGAGTGGCTTAATAAAGAAAACCATACACATTAGTTTAAGATTGTGGCTACCTTTTTTTAAAAAAAAATCAAAACTTTAATTAGTGCTTGTTTAAATTGAGCTAAGATACCTGAAGGCACTAAGAGATGCAAACATTCATGAATATATACAGTATACAATATTTGCAATTGCTTTAAGTAATTATAATCAATTTCTAAAGTAACAAGTATGCTCTGTAAGTAAATTATATATGATATTACATTAGAAATCATCATTTAATACTTATTTTGTTAAAATCTAATTTTTCTGAATTATTTACACTTACAATAGAAGAGAATATATGATGCTCAGAGTTGAACTGTGGAGTCCTTGGTGCTCTCTGAGTTTGGTGGTTTGCTTGCAGATGTTTAATTACCCACCTAGGTAACATCTTCATCAATGGTAATGTCTGGTAATGGAGCATCTAGATGCAAGCAAACCAATAAGCTCACAGAGCACCAATGATTTATCCATTTAAAGTTAATTAGGATCAATTGTTCATTGTTCTTTTTACCAATAATTCATAACATCTTAGATATTGAATGTATTTTAAAAATAGTTCACGTTCTGGTCATTTAGCCTAAATGTAGAATGAACACTGAGTCCCTGGTCTTTCTTATTAGAAGGTTGAGGATTAATCAGAATGTTGAAGAATTCCCTGCTCATGAATTTGATAGAAAAGTAAGCCATCTAGAGTCACCTTTGGTGAAATGGGTGGCATATAATATATAACATAATAATATAATATAATTAATATAATACAAATAATATAATAAAGATAAGATAAGATAAGATAAGATAATTGCAAAAGAAGAATTAGTCTTCCTGGTTTAAGGTAATTTCCTGAATTACTGGGGCCTGTCCTTTGAAAGTATTAGTAAACATCACATGGTCAGCCACTCCATCATTAATTTCATTTTATCATGCAAGCTATAACTGAAGAATATTGTGAGAATACTTCATATACCACTCTGAATGCTAATATGGTTTGCTTAGTTTTGGTTTATTGTGTATACTTTGCCTTACTTGTTTATTTATTTTTAAGATTTATAAGTGCAACTCTAGGTGGCTTATTGGGCAGCATACAGCATAAGCACACAATCCATTTTTTTAAAAAAAACAACTCCATATAACAACAGACAGTTTATACATTCAGAATATAAAATTATAAACCATAGTTTTCCTTAGGGCAAATCCAGCCATTTGTAGTCATGCAGTAAACTTTTATTAAATAAATGATAGCTTGGCTGAATGAGAATCCAATATTTTGGATAGTGTGCTTTCATTTCCCCACTCACTGTGTGACTACTTTTCTTCGGCCACAAGCCAGTGGGCAGCACCAAAAATCAATACCGGGCATGAAAGAGCAGAAAGGACCCAAAGTGCAGTTCAGGAAACTTTACGTGCTCTTTCAATTTTTTTTAGAAGACAAGTAAGCCATACATAATGTTTCCATCCTAAGCATATCTTCTGTGAAGGAACTCTGTTCACTTGAGTGTGATGAAGCAGTATTTCACCATAATTCTTTTAATAATTTATCTATTTTAAAAAAAGGGAAGGGAGTGATAAATTATTGTCAGGGGAAAATGACAGGTAGGTTCTGCAGTGGATATGCATAAGAGGGGGATAGTAGTCTACACAGTGCAGAATAGATCCCCTAAAATAGTAGAGTATTGGAAGGCCAATAGTGTGGAATAAAAAGATCCATTGTACAGAAAATGATCTGCTGTAAAGGCACATTCAAAATGAATCGATGCAGAAATTCATTACAGCTTAGCAGTTCATGAATTTCATGGGATTTTCTTGCCAGTATCTTCTTTCATTGTGTACTTCCATAACAGCCAGCTCACAAATAAAGCAGGTTCTGAAAGGGCTGTTAACAATTCTAAGAAACAAAAAAAAATCTATCAAACTTTATTTGCTTATAAAACTAACAGCTGCTGCAGTTTCAGAGAGGTTTTTTTTTCCTTTTCATGAAAGCTAATCTTACTGCCTTTAATGTTCTTAACTCTTTCTAGAATCCCACAACCCCTTTATCTGGCTTCTCCTGCTGCGTTCCCACCAGCCCTAAAACCTGAGACAGACTGAGTTTTTGCCCAAGTCTCACTTGAGTTGCAACAACTTCTCTATTAGAGGAAATGAATGTTGCCCTTTTGTTTCTGTGGTAGAGTTGTGATAAAGCTGTGGTGGTGTTATCTCTCTTTTAGGTAGTGGCTCTTTATGACTACACAGCACATCGATCAGATGAGTTAACCATCCACTGCAATGACATTATCCAAGTGTTGTACAAAGATAATGATAACTGGTGGTTTGGCAGTCTGGCGAATGGACAGCAAGGCTATTTTCCAGCCAGTTATGTGGTTGGAGAAAGTATGTATAATGATTTTGCCTAGTATGTGATACCTGTGGGGGCTTAAATCAAGTATCTGAAATCTGCTATTCTATGACTTAATGCATTGCAATACATGTTACATATCAAAACTAAAGTAGAACTAAATGTATCAATAATCTGAAAGTAAAATATATTGACCAAGAAAAAGGAATACACTACAGTGAACTAGATAACACCACCTTGATTTATTCCTTCTAGCTGAGGGTTCATTCTGTGTTCCTTCTAATTGAAACTGCTCATGGAAAGCATGTACCCCTATGAGTATTGATTTTGTCTAAAACCTGGAGACAGCATATATAATCTGCTTGTTTAAAAAAGAATCAAAGATCTCAAGCACCTTCAGTGGAGAGCTTCGTCTTTTTCCCCCTTCCATAACAGAAAATAATTTGACTCTGTGGCCCTGTATGATACTCTGAAAACTACACTTAGCTTTGAGGTGTATTTGCTATCTAAAACCAAAGCAACCATATTTTTATTCTTCTCATTTATGTTAATTAAATCAATAGTTTAATTATATAAATATTTTATATGATAAATTTAATTTAAGCAATTTAATATGTACTTTCATTGATTGCATAATTTATTGTCTTTCTTCATCACGGGAAGGAGCACAAAGATATGCAGAAAACAGGACAGCAACTGTCTCCGACCACAAAAACTAGCTTCTTAATCTCTACAATATTAGAACATTTTATTTTTAACCAAATGTGAGCAAGCAAGTTGATCACACGTGCAGACAGCAGTCTGTCTCTCTACAATCTTCAGTCTGCCCATGTCTTCCCTTGCCAGAGGCCTTGTATCATTGAGAATTGTGCCCACTGATGTTAGAATTAATTTCCACAGCAGAGGGCACCCTATGCAAAAGTCCACCTATGAAATATACATTTATAAATTTGTAGTAAGTGACAGTCATAAACATCAGTTTTTTCAATTGTCTCCTATGGAAAGTTTCCCAACAGAAGGATGCTATATATATATCTGAAAACCTATAATAAGTTCACAGCCAGGAGCCAAGGCGATTCATTTTCATCATATTTTGCAGTTTCCCTTTCAAATATTTCAATATTGATCCTGAGTTGTGTACAGAGATAGTGAACATTTTGTATATCATCTATACACATACACAAACATCCAGCCATCCAACATATCTCTTGGAGTATCAAATAAATCAGTAGTTGAGTTATTGATAAAGGTATTCTGTATTAAATAACACATTTAAAAATATTCTGAAATAGTGGAGGAACCAATTTAAAAATTATCAAATAAATAACCATTTGTATTAAACAGGTTATGGTTCTTTTTCAGCACAATATGAACAACAGCAATCTAAAGTATTAGCAGAAGAATCTATTCTTGAATCCAATGAATTTGTAAAAGTAACATCACCAGCTGTGCCTGAGGTAACTATTTGGGAGAAAGGCATGAGCCATACCTCACAAGATGGGATTGTATTTTCCATTTCTTGTGGTAACAGGTTAATTACCAAGTGCATGTAGTGTGTGTTAATTTTAATGTATGGACTTGCTTGGATTCAGCCATTCTCCAGGAATACAAGCCCAGAAGTTATTATGTTCACAAAGTACATTCCATATATGTTGGAAAACCTTCCACATGATAGAAAAAGAAGAGTTGACATTTAACTGACTTTAATTATCATTACAAATTATATGGCTTGGTTATTTAATAAACATGCCATAAAAGATAATATGAAGATTCTATGTTTTCTTCATAATATTTGGCCACAAGTCAGACTACCATGCAGTTACTGTCTTCTCCATTGTGGATTATAAGGCAGTTACTACGTGCAGCTAAAAGACCAAGAGACTCTTAACATTTGGGAGGGAGGGAAAGTAACCAAATTTTTAATAATCCTTACAACAGGAAAAGACATAATCCTGTTTTTTAAAAAATAAATCTGCTAATTTTAATTTAACGGGCTACTTCTATAAAATCCAAATAGCAATTCATTTTCTCTGACTGAAATGACTAAAATGCACACGCTCTCAGGAATAATTTTTTAAAAATGGCTATATTGCTTCAGCCATCGTGACTTAACATTGCAGTAATTTTAGTTTAGCAAACTGAGCATCACCATCTCTCTGAAATTGCCAATTAGTTGGTAAGGCTGAATCAGAATAGTTCTACGCATTAAATGAAATTTAACCAATATAATTTCTAAAGAAGGAAATAAAAGCTGCCCCCACAGATGGGATGGGACAGTTTCTAACCTTCTTCTGATTTAGCTTGAAAGGGAATCATCTGTTTGTTTGACTTGGGCTTTGTCTTCCTAAATGACTAGATGGCAACATTGTTGAAGTGAGGGCATATTTGTTTTAATCCTCCCACTGATTCCAAAATCTCTGGAATGGTAAAATATATATTTATTTTTAAAAGCTATTTTACTACTCTTTTCTGTGCCCGTATCTCTCTCCAGGTACTATCAGTTAAAATTAAAGCATCCAAAATAAAGTGACAGTCACACACATACTATATATACTACAGCAGTTCTTTTTTCCCCCCATTCAATTGTGTCCTATTCTTTGAGACTGCTTTGACAAATCCCTGCAGTTTTCTTGAGAAGATTTTTTAGGAGTGGTTTGCCATTGCCTCCTTACATGGGCTGAGAAAAAGTGACTGACCAAAGGTCACCCAGCTGGATTTGTGAGTAGGCCAAGACTAGAATTCAGTCTCCAGTCTCTAGCCTGGTGTCTTAACCACTACATCAAACTTGCTCTGTAGTAGTTGTAGTAGTAATTTATTTTATTGTTCTAACCCCTAGATTATGATGTAATGCAACAGTAGTGGTAATAGTAAATGTATTATGTACTTGTAAGTACACAAACAAGCAACAGTTAAAAAAATTAAACAGATCCTTTATGCTAGATAAAACTAAGTTTACTGGAACAACCTCAGTAAGTAAAATGGAAAAAATCTCAATTAAGAAGAATGGAAAATATATATATATGCATATGTGAATTAAAAGATTTTACATTAATAGTCTCACATGAGCTCCTTCAAAACAATACTAAAGAATCCGTGTAGTTGGTAATGTCATATATTATTTGAATTCCATACTTTCAATAAAGTGTACAATAATTTATTGTAGTTAGACTGAATTGTTGATCTGGCTAACTATGAATATAGAAGTGAAATATTATGGTCACAATCCATAATGCCCTCTAATATGTTAGTTTAAGGACATTTTGAAACCTGGAGGAGTTTATGAAACCTGGAGGAGTTCATGAAGCAGTTAGAATATCACATGAGAAACTGCTATTTAAGAAAAACACCCAAATAGAAAAGTCCCTTGGGTGCACCTAAAGGAGCATACTCTGGATTGTTAAAAAAAAAAAAAAGTAAAAGACAAGAGTGTTTTGGAAAATAACATTTTTACATAGTGTGGGCAGCATTTTGCCATTTCTTTCTAGAATCCTTTTTATGTTGCATACGATAAAGACTTTTGTTCTAACCAGGAGATGGAGAGAATGATCTTATCTTAGAAATGCAAGCTAAATGTCAAAAATATTCATGGCAATTGTGTCTTACTATGATTCTTTTCTTGTCATTATATGAACCAAGATCTCTTAAGCCCAACATTAGATTCATTGAACTATAGTTGTTTATTTTCTGCCAGATAAACTAATGGAATGAAATCATTTAAAACTGTTTTTTTCTTCTTTAGATATTTATAGAGAGCTGTTGTTTAAGACCATTTATTTTCTGCCTTTCTAATAAATATAAACAAAAGACTAGTATATCCAGAAAGTTCTCTAAAGAAGAATTTTTGAAAGTTTGAGTGGCATTAATATGTTTTCCTAAACTACTCTTACCACAGGCTGATTTTTCACTATAAATAATAACCAAGAATTGCAAGTAGCATCTTTTGTCACATCTAAAAGCATATTTAGGTGCCTAAAAGGACACCGCACATAATATTTTAAATAGCCAATAACTTTTAAATCATACATCTCTTCCCTCAAAAATATTGTTGTTTTCTTATATCTGGTTTCCAATGGTATTGGTAATCTCTATTTAAGTCTCATCCAGACTTAGATTAATACTTTTGAGTGTGATTTTTTTTTCTAAGCACACCTGAACATTTCAAAGGGTTTTAAAGCAGAGGACTGTTTCCTTGTTTTAAACCACATATTGTGAGAATTTCTTGGGTGACAGGCCTTACATATAAAGTGAGGTATATTCTCTCCTCATTCAGGAAGCCCGTGGGTTTGTCATAACACACGTGTTGGCTCTATTTTCTCCCACCCTCCCTCCCTTCTTTACTGATTCAAGTTTTCCTCTTGCAGATGCTAGCAGATACTAGCAAGTTGGGAGACCAAAGATTTAATTCAGTGAATGACACAGACTACCTGGCTGAACAGTAAGGCACCAGTAGTACAACAATAGATTGTTAAATGGCTTGGAAGAAGCTGAAAATCATGGTGTTTCTCATTGCAGTCATCCAGAAATAAGGAACTAAATTGGTATAAATTATCTTGAAAAGACCTGGGAGAAATTGCTGAGGAACTATAAAACTGCAATAAATGTGTTGCGTTACAGTAGTTGTTTATATTCCAAAGATATTACAGTAAGGTACATTGTCTTGTGGCACCATGATTGCTGAAAAGCCATGCTTCTGTTTTTCCTTTCTTCTGTTGGCTCCTAATGGATCTAGCTATTTTGTTAGATGCATTAGGTGGAAAATAGACTATGGCATGTAATTGCATGATCAGGCTGATATTTTATATAGGATCAATGTTATGAGTTGAAGCCAAAAGAAAGTAAAACAAAATAGTCAGTAATCCAGGCAGGATAACATATCCATTTGCTTTACGGAAAAGTATGGGGGGAAAGTATGTACAGTAAATGGCACTTACACACACTTCTCATTTTGCCTGAGTTATAAATGCTTTTCTAGAGATATTCACTGATGCCCTGTTTTCCAAGCTTTTTTTCTTTTTATCCATCATGTAATAATGCTGAAAAAACAGGGGCCTGCATATCATAATAGTACACAACCAAGGTTAAATTCTATTATCCATCTATTACCTGTTGTGGGGAATTTGGCAAGCAATCCAGAACTACATATGAAAATGCCAATCTGTTTGTATCAGATGTTCTTTCAGAGAGCAGAAACTGAGAACGGGCCTCGGTTTTCTATAAAATTCATGGTCAGCTTTAGACACGTGTTTTTCTGCCTTTGCCTTGGTGTGTTCCAGCGTCAGAAGATCAGTCTTTAGTAGTAATGGGTATGAATGGAACAGGTCAGTAATTGGATAAGGAATCTAGTTTAACTGCTTGGGACTTTAAATCCCCAACTGCACCTATTATCCTATATTTCTTACAGAATTACCTGTGGACAAACACAGAAGGGCGTGGATACAGAGGAACAAGAATATAAGGCAAATGATCGCATCCCATTCAATGATGTTGAGGATGAGCCTAAGAAAAACAGGAAGAAAAGAAAGAAAGGGATGGTGAAAAGCACTAGTAGAAAGGGAACATCAGATGATGGCTTCCTGTTGAATTATCCAGCAGTATAGTGCCCATCATGTTCGTGGCTGTGAGTTTCATGGCTTAAAAGTACATGGAAAATAATGGAATTATTGCTCGTTTTGGAATGATAATCCCATATATTTGAAAACTTGAAATATTGTTCAATATATAGATTTATTCTAAGCCAATTTAGAGTTATCATGATGTGGGGAGGCCAAGGAACTAAGAAGAAAAATATGTTCTGAAAATTCCAGTAAAACTTAACCTGAGTTAAAATTTTAATAATGGCTGAGTTTAAACAAATTTGCTGTCTAAAGTAATGAAATTTCCAGAATTTTATTGAAGCTCTTCAGGTCACTGAAACAAAGCAGTCCAGTTTGCTAAAAATTGAAGAATACCATGATGGGTAAAGACATGAGCTTAAAATTCCTTATAGTCTATGAATAAAAATCAACCAGCTTAATTGCGATAGAAACACTATATTCTAGAAAGTCTTGTTTTGATACACTGTTCATAAAAGAATGCAATATCAAATGCTTGTATCTGATTGTGATGGAGTTTAATTTTAAAATAATCAGCTCAATGTGTGATTTTATTATTCCTGCTATACACTTAAATAAGATTAGCCACTGCAACAGCCTCTCATACTGAAGTTTTTGAAGAGAACGAATTATAAGAAAACTATATTGTAAAAGGGAGTATGTATCTCTACCAAGAGTTGGTAACTTTTTGTATGTTAACTTTTAAAAAGTAATAAAATTGATATATATTTTGATATATATTTTTAATGTGAACGAATTTGCAAAATTCATGTTATAAATTTGTAAAGGCATTTTTTTCTGCTTTTAAAGCCCCCTTGACTGTTTTTTTCTACTCTTTAGAAAAATAATTTGACATCTGTATATGAGTGAGATATGTTTTTAGGCAGCACATGTTTGTGTTCAGGTGTAACTGTTTTCAAATTAAAAAGCATTAAATTGTGAATGGTGCATTAGTGATGATTTCCGGTAACTTTATTTATTATTCTCTTGTGTATATATGTTGACTACTGATGCTCACATTATTTATACCATGTTAGGAAATTCTGCCCTCTTCCTTTCTGAGGCAATAAATAACATAAAATTAGAAACTCCTTTTTTAGTAGTCATGGCATTTGATTCCATTAAAAAAAAAAGAAGTGAGAATAACCAAGTTGACCACTGATGTGCAAAATAACACCCAGATGCGCAGGATTAAATTTCAAATATTATACAATCATCTCTCATGTTGAACAGGCATAAAACGTAAAAATATTGAATACCTATTTACCTGAAATGAAGACAACCCTGAATTTAAAACAATCCCCATTCCACAAAAGAAGTGCAGACAGGAATATATATTTTATTTATTAGTTTTATATACCACCCATCTCAGGGTTGACGTACTGTATGTATGCATGTATATATGTATGTATATATGTATGCACGTTCATTTGCAATAATGGTACATGCACCATTTATAGGTTAAGAATGAGGAATTGCATCACACACATACACACACAGCAATCTCATGCAATTCCTCATCCTTAATAAATGTGTAACTTAACTGCAAATGAATGGCATACCTGTATATTGTGAATCTACCTGCCAAAAACCATACTAAAAACCCCATCAGGACTAAACAATGTATATTGAATATTACATGAATGTGTATTAATTGGATTAAAAATAGCTAAACAAAGTGCCTATAAATGAAGTTTCCTAATAAAAAATAACCCATCTCCATATACTGTATAAGCTATTATCACACACAAACTATTGTTGTATACAGAAACACACTGCATACAAATGCATTTCTTCTCTCCCTTTCTCCCTCCCATGAAGAAAATGTATGAACTATGGAGAAGAGGTAAGTGGTCAAGGAAGGAAGGAAAAAAGAGAGAAGCCCTGTGATACAAAGGGTCAAATTTACCAGGCAGATAGCCCTTCCAAGTATCAATTAATACGCTGTCTTACCTTTAATACTGGTACTCATTCTAATTTATTTGTTTCACAGCAAATGTTAAATGACACTGCTTATTAGTAGCTCCCTATGAAATAAAATATATGTGTTTTAAAAAGCATGTTTTAATTGTGTAAGAAGATAATAGGTCAGTCTAGGTATAACCTCAGAAGAAGTCATGAAGAACGTGCTGTTCTGTTTCATCAGGCTAGGATGTAGATCAGGGGTCTTCAAACTTGGCCCTTTTATGACTTGTGGACTTCAACTCCCAGAATTCCTCAGCTAGGCACGCTGGCTGAGGAATTCTGGGAGTTGAAGTCCACAAGTCATAAAAGGGCCAAGTTTGAAGACCCCTGATGTAGATGATGAAGACCCAAAACATCTTTGTCTAGAACAGCAAAACTACTTAATCAGTAGTGTTATTGGTCCATAAGTTTCATGTCAGGATAGAAATAAGAGAACTGTGGATATGATCAACAACTTTATTTTTTTGGGAGATCTCTTCATAAAGATTTTGGAGAGCATAGGGGATAAGATAATAATACATAGCTAAAGTAGACCTTATGAGTTTAAGATTACAAAGTGGAGTAGTAGCATCTCCTGACCCTAGTTTCATGGAACAACTATCATAATGAAAAGTCAAAGATGCCATAAAAAATATAACCTACTAATCCTGTTGACATTTATTTTCTTTATATTATCACCACTTCTGGGTAGTTCAGAAGAATTCTCATGATTGTATTCCATTGTCCATCTTCATGTGGAGGTCACTTATTAAGATAATTAGAGCTCTTTCAATCCCAGAACTAGACTGAAACAAAAAATGCAGTTGATCTACATCTACAGTACATTTTTAAACTGTAAATAATGAGAATTAACATTTCTTCACAAAAAATTTAGAAGAATAAAATTGCCATTACTTGCTTCCTCAGTTCACTGGAAGAATGCTATATTTCTGACATTTGGCATTTGCCTTTTAAAAATTTTCCTTAAAGCATTTAATTTAAACATGCAACATGCTATATATTGGGCATCGCTGAGAAGTAGCCAACTTTTTGATGTTTGTTTGGATGGCATCGTTAACTATTAATCTGATATTATGGACATGGAAGATAAAAATAACACTTCACATAAACACCACAAAGAAGTGGTAGCTGTAATCAAAGGCACAGCTCCTCCTTTTCAGCTTGCAAACTAGGGCTCCAATTATGTACAGTGTTTTGAAGCTGAATAGAGCTGCTTTGCCACACTTTCCAAATTTAGAGAGGACAGGCAAGAACAATATCCTTTAAGGCACTGTTCCAAATAACAATTAAGGAGTGAAATCAGATAAAAGCCCCTACATGAAGATTTATGGAGCTGAAAACATACTTTTTAAAATGGCGTGGCTATTGTCACTATAACAATAGTGGGGGTTTTATTTGCATTCATCTTCCCACCCAACTCATGGAGTTAGAATCCTTTATAGCTTTTCATTTGAATTAATACCTGTCTGTCTCTGTTACTCTATGCAAAGATATTTGTAGAACAAGACAGCATGCAAATCATTCTCAATGCCCAAAGTGGTCATTATTATTATAATAACAGGCCTCTTTTCTCTGAACATGAGTAAAGGTTAGCGTTCACAAAAACTCCCTGCCTTATTTTTATGCCTTTTTTCTTAAATACTAGACTAGCAAAAGAAAGAAGCCCATCCTTTCAGATGATGCAACACTTTCAGTATGAAATTTCATATTGTATCTATGCTACTTCAATAATATGAAGTAATGTACGTTTCTGTAAAAGGTTCTAATATAATGGAGTACATTTTCCAGAAAAGCAGTTTCACCACAACATCAGTGTGGGAGAGTTTATGTTCTTTGAAAAGGATTCTAATTAACTGCTTTCTTTCCTTTAGAAAAGTCTGCATGACAAGTGACTGTCATATGATCTAGAAATAGTCCTTTATTTTGTAAGATTTCAGGTGTAACATCTGCCAAATTCAACTTTATCCTTACCACTTGTGCACTGTCCTATCACCCCTTTAATATAAGGTTTATCAAAATGTTTAAATAGGAACTCTATTCCTCTAAATACTTGTCTGTTCTCTCATAGCAGACATAATCCTAGCTACCACTTACGTATTTAACCTATGTAGTAAAATAAAATTGTGAATTATTGAATATTAATTTAATTTACTCACAGTTATTAAAAAACTGTTCCAGAGCATGGTGAGGGTGATCATCCATCATGTGGTTAGGTACTCACTGACCTGAGAATTAACTTAATGAATAGAGAAAAACATACTTTGGAGTGCACATTTGTGATAGTACTAGGTTGAAAGAATAATGGCTAAACATTTTAGGTTGAAAGAATAATGGCTAAACATTTCCCAGAAGGTAGAACTTAAGTTCAGTTTCAATGGGGTGAATTAAAATTCAATGTTTGTTCAGTGCGTTACAATATTCTAAATGACAAGCTCTATTAGATCTTGCTGGAGTGGAAAGAGTTAAATAGAATTATTGCTTAAAAACCGTGTATTAAGACAAGAGGATTAAGTAAAGCAGCTCGGATATGGGATTTCCTATTTAACTGCTAATGTTAATTTATGTCCCACTTTTCCAAAAATCAACATCACTGTGATATATATAATCAACCCATTTTCCATAAGAAATCATGAGTCTATTATGTATAGATGTGTTTGCACACTGAATAGCATGCAACTATCATCTTGTATTTGAGTTTTGCCTTCGAGCCTTTTAAGGAACAGACATCACAAATCAGAAGCAGAGTAGCTGTAGCATCATTTAATTCAAAAGGCAAAAGGAGATGGAACTCCATCAAATAAGGATTAATGGGAACAGAGAGGAAGATGATAATTGAGGTCTCTGTTGACTAGGTAATGAAGTCTGCTGGAGGGACCCAATTGTCTGTGGAAGAATTGAATGTCAGGATCATTTAGGGTTAACAACAGTCCAATACAAGCAAAAGCAGACAACTATGAAAAATAGCTGGTATGGTAGCCATTTTGTATAGATCAGGGCTACAAACTTGATAATGAGGCCTCACATTCACTATATCCTTCTGCTCTAATTACTAAGGTGAATGAGGAATACTTAATCTGGATAGAAGAGTATAAAGCAAGAACCCCCCCCTTCACAGCCCTTTATTTTGTGAACTCAAATACAGTATCCTTTAAAGGAACCTTTTCTAGCATGTATAAAATTGTTTTACTATAACTTGCATTAGGAAGGACCATTTATTAAAGTTCTGTTAAAAAAAATGCTGTTTGTTGTAGGAAAGGAACTGTTCAAAATATTTTTTGAATAGGCCAAAAAAAATCTCAAATGCTACTCTATGTGACTATTGATAAATCATACAGTATGTGTTTTTAAAAAAAACCTTTCAAAATCAATATTATTGACAGAAAAATTAAATTTGGAGGTTAGAATACAATACTGACAAATATTGTGTTTGTGTTTCAAATGGTGGTGGCTATAGAGTATGTGTTTTTTTAAAAGAAAATCCTTTAAAATCAATATTATTGACAGAAAAATTAAATTTGGAGGTTAGAGTACAATATTGACAAACATTGTGTTTCAAATGGTGGTCTGGCTGCAAATCATTGTGCACGAGCTTTGTGTACATATGACATCTCATTTCATGTAGAAAACATGCAAAGATTGTGATACCACACTGCAACACTGTTTATGTAAGACTGACCTCCTTTGCTCACCTCTGCTGCTGGTGGTCTGAAATATATTACTATTATTTCAGAGATAAAGCTTCAAAAAATAGTAGTCACTGCTGAAAAACAAGTAAATAATTAGTTCAGCTCTCATTTACAGTAGCTTTAAGAAAATTTAGAAATGTGCTTTGTTAATGTTGCTTAACCTTTGGCATGCATTATAGATATACAATATAAATGTATACAATTAGAAATATATTTAGTTTATTCAGAAAGAAGTGGGGAATAGTAGCTCTTTATTGGATGCTATTGTAGAAGAGTACTATAGCAGGAAAATGGAAGAGCACAGGAAAATCTTTTTCTTGAATGCGTAAGCAATTGCAAAGAGCAAACTATAACTTCTTTTATTCTTTAAGATATATTGAATTTCTTGTTACTCATCTTGTGTTGCTTCTCTTACATTCAAGTTTGGGGGTAGTTTTTCTGAAACTGCATGAATTTACCACTGTGTTCCTTGTTGATTTATAAGAACATTATAAATTGCATTTATTGAATGAAAGATTGTCATTTTTAGCTCATTAGCATCACTCACAGTTGCCATTTAAGAATCCTGAAGTTTTGATTCATAAATGTTTACATGTATTTCTTGCTATTTTTAATCTTCAGCAGCAGTTGAACAAGGTTCACAACACCTGAGAGCAGAACCTATTGGCTTAGACTTAGTCCTCACCCCGGTTTTTCCAATATTAGAATACCACAACATATTTTAGTTGCACTTGTATACAGTCTGCCAATACAGGAACATGGAAGTCTTGTAAACACTGCCTTGAGGCCTACTAGGTACACTAGAAAGGTATATATTCCTTTCTCCAGGAATTCAAGTGGCTTACATTTTAACCCTGCCACAACAACCTGCCCCTGTGAAGTGGGCCAAGAGAAGAATGACTGGCCCAAAGCACCTGAACTAGTTTAATACTTCAGTGACAACACCACACAGGTGTAAAAATGAATTAAAATAAATAGTGGTAGCTGATAACCTCATCAGTACAAACCTCAGTTATATTTTGAGATGTCTCCCTTGCTGATGTTGTCAAAAGCTGATAGGAAATTCATTTCGTGAAAAAAGGGAGAAAAATTCAATCTACCACCAAATAGCTCTTGGAGATTCAAGATTCAAGTCTATGAAAAATGTAAGTTATATTCTGATTTCCTTGTTCTAAATGCATGTCAAGTTTACTTAAAATAAATTAGTTGGATAGCAGCCAATATACATAGGGACAGTAAGGAAGAGCACATTGTCGACTCTAGTACAAAAGAGAAGACTGTCTTCCTGTAGTGGCTTTTCCTGACAAAAAGCTACTGCATTGTACAACTTTTCTGACCTGCTTTCTGTCAGAAGTTGAGAACAACTCCCATTATCCCCAGTCATCATGCCCAGTTATTATGTTGGTTAAAATGGTTATTTGACACTTCCAGAAGCCTATAATCCGCTGTGTATCTGGCTGCTCTAAAGTAATGAGGAAGGGAGGGAAATTCAAATTTCCATTCAGGTCTCACTGAATTCTTACTGTACAAGACAAGTTCAGCCTCATAATTTGGGGGCAAGTATTAGGGCAATAAGATCCTGGCAGGGTTTATTCTGCCTGAACCCCACTTCTTTCCAATGTTTTTATCCAACCTCCAGGCAGAACTGGATGGCTATATTCTGTAAGCCTATAAGAATTTTTAAAAAAGGAACACACCTACAGCCAGAGCAATACAGCTGGCCGTGTAAGCCAAGCTAAAGATATTTTATTATTTAGAGGACAGCTGTGTTAAGATCTTTGTAATACTCAGTGGATTTCTGCTTTGTACCTGAGCAAAAACATCTCTTTTTTTTTTCAGACAAACAGAATTTATGTTCAGTGATTACACTCCTGACTTAGAAGTGTCTGTGGCCCTAAAAATCCCTTACTGTTTTATAAAAAGGGATCACCATTCTTGGGGTGCCTGTTTGAGTACAGATACTTCATTTATTTGTTTGTTTGTTTGTCTCTGTTTATTAAATTTATATGCTGCTGTCCATCTCATTCTGCAAAGCAACTCTGTGTGGCTTACAATTAAAATCATAAATATAAAAATATTAACATTAGATACAGAAATAAAAACCAAAGACAAGATTGGTACAATGCTACATTAAAAAGATCCTCACAATATATCCAGCTAAAATACTGCTTTTAGTTCAATACACTGGGTGACTGACCAATTCTTTTCAATTGCCTTAATATCAGCCTTTCTTTTTAACCCTGCGGATGCTTCTTTCAACAGAACATCGCTTCTTCATCAGTCAAAACATATATACATGTATGAAAAAAGCTCAATTTTTAGTTACACTTCTATAGGCTGAGAGTACAGAAAACTAGCTTCAGCAGCTGTAAATTTTCTGAGGATTTATCTAACCACAAATACATTGAAATGGGGAAATGGGGCTATATTAAACTGTGCAAGATGCTGCTGGAACCTAGCCATTTCTGCAATATCCTGTAATTAATTTATTATGACAGGTCTGGCAAACTGAAACACCCAATTCACTTGCGACAGATTTGCTACAGTAGAGATGTTTTAAACTCTGCTGTTCCCTAAAAGGCAGGTATTAAGAGAGATTGAGACAAGAAGGATCAAAACTACTAGACAAGACTGGGCTACTATCAGAAGTGGAATCCAAAAGATCCTGAATTCACAGGATTGCTCACTCCATTTTGCCCCATTTGCATTCACAGGTACAGAAACTGCCCTGTTCCTCCAACGTGCTGGAAAAAGAAAAAGTGGGAAGACAACTACTAAACTTTTACTTTCCTAATTTCCCTCTGATCATCTCCCTTAACCTCTAAGCACTCTTAGGAAATCATATTTTCACTCATGTCCATTAGGGTGCTTGAAAGTTCAGATAATTAGAAACTTTTTTTTTACAGAACATGATACAGCGAAAAGACATAAAATGAGCTAGGGGGTGGGAGGAATGCTGCATTAATAAACATACCTTTTATACACTATTTTCATCATAGTGTCCATTTGCATTCAGTGCCACAATTACAGGGCACAATATTTGTTTTCAGGCACTGCATCAGGAGACCATCATCAGTTCCTGTCAACTATATATCATCTAGAGAATTTTAGTAGCAACTTGTTTCTAAGCCACAGAGTTAGGGGCTTTAATTTTAATTTGGAGATTACTCTTCTTGTGATAAGTTACTGTAAACATCTTGCCGTTCATTTGTGCCTGCAATGATTACGAATGACATCAGCCTCTAAACAATGAATTCTATAGCTGAGTTGTAACAGCACACAAAAGCCTTTAATAGGCTTTTAAAAGACCGAGAAGGGAAGCAGAGAGTTAATCCTCATTATGGTTTAAAAATATGACATAATGAAAAAGTAACTATTGAAATGTATATATAATTAAGACCCAATAGTCACAAGTGTGTCATGGGCATCAGAAAAATCCCACCCACCTGCCCATTGTTAGCAAGCACATGCTGAGTAAATCCCTCCTGCTCATTGGCAGGATTTAGCTGGTGGGCACTCGGTCCACATATAATTCTCTCACCCTTCTGCACAATCTCTCCGGCATATAAAAATGTGAAAGATACCCAGACATTGACATCTGTAGCCTAAAAGCCAGAGAAGGGTTTGATGACTGCTCTTGTAATCATACAGAGCCTCACTCATTCTAAGGATTTTCCTAGCCAAAACCCAAACAGTTGAACTGTAAACTTTATATTTCAAACCCTCTTCCTCCAAATTATTGAAGACTTTCTTGATATGTTTGTGAAGGGAAAGAATAATCATTTGACTCCTCACCCAATGTTGCCATATTCAGCTCAGAGGCAATGGCACTACTCAGTATAATACCGTTTTCAAACCAAAATGATTAGTCTCTATTACTTTTAATCCTCTCTTTTCATTTGCTGAAAAGTAACCTAGCTGAAATTTCTCAATAATTTGATCAGGGGAAGGGGGGGGGCAAGTTCTCCCTGGACTTGTGGGCAGCTTGAGGAAGTGGGGGAAAATATTTGGCATACTTCTTCCATGCTCAAACGTAGTTGCTATCATTGACAGGGTATTTTTGATCGCATGATAAGTACCAAACAAGCTTCAGATTTTATTGATATTTGTGGACCCATTTTAATTAGGTATTTAGCCAGGGGATGATATTGCAACTTTTTTTGAATACTTCCATGGATCACTTAAACCAGAAACTGATGAAGTGAATAATCCCTATTACTTTTCTTAGGCATCTTGGAAATTTTCAATACCATCTATTACCCTTATAGACTATCTAGTGAGATTGGACTTTGGCAGCTGTATTTCATAAGGGTTCTGGTCCTACTTGTCAGTTTGCATCCAGAAGATGGAGCTGGGAAACAACTACAGTATTTGACCACTAAGCTACTGATCTCTAGTACCCTATAGTATTGCATTTTCTCCCTGTGTTTGTTGTGTTCTTTGTTTCCCCCTCCCTTAATCCCCTATCCATATCCTGATCACCCATTAAGGGTGATTGCCCTTCACCATTGATCGCCCATTAAGGGTGATTGCCCTTCTCCATTGATCGCCCATTAAGGGTGATTGCCCTTCTCCATCTGCATACAGTTTCATGCCCGTTGCTGGTTGGCTAACTAGCAACGGGGTCTTACCAGCCAATGGAATTGTGTGATTACAAGCCAGGGGAATCCCATAAAAGAGGGCTCCCCTGGCCCAGAGAGCAGTCCGGATTTACTTGCTGCCTTGCCAATAAACCGAGAGCTGACTGTCACTCGACTCGTGTCTTACTGCCAGCGCGATCCAACACTGGCGACGAGGATGGGATCCCAGAAAGACTGCACGACAAGGGCAACCTTGTGGCAAGCAACCTACTTCGAAGCAAGAGCTCCTCCAAGCAGCCTTCCGAAGCAAGAAACTATCCGCGACTCCAAGATGACTTCCACCCCGAAATTCTCGTCTTCCCTACCGGCATTCAACCCAGAAACAAACGACTGGGACGCATACATGGGAAGATTCGAGCTACACCTGGCCAGGAATGGGCAAAAAGGCATTCCCGGGGATCAGAAGAAGGCTTTATTCCTTGCGAACTGCGGAGACGAGGTCTACCACGTGGCCCGCTCCTTGGTCGCTCCAGCCAGCATCGAGGACACCCCTTGGGCAGATATCCAACGTCTGCTGGCTGGTCAGTACGGGATCTCCGAAGGGTTCCTAGTCGCAAGGAACCGCTTCTACAACCGACGACAACGGGCAGGCGAACCCATCAGGAAGTACCTCGGAGAGCTCCGATCGATCGCAGCCCGATGCGAGTTCGTCGCCCTGGAGAATATGCTGCGGGATCGACTCGTCATGGGTATGAGGGACGAGCACGTGAAGAAGCGACTCATCGTACATCGAAGTCTCACCCTCAGCGAAACACTAGACGAGGCCCTCGCCGCAGAAGAGTCCGAATCCACGGCCACCGAGATGAGACGGGGTGACATCCATCGCACCCATCGCGAGCCAACCCCCGATCCGGAGGCCACCGAATCGGACGAGGCCGGCGAGGAAGAGACCGTCCATCGCACCGTTGCCAGCTGGAAGCAGTGAGCATGGCGAGACGAGCGAGACGACCTCGAGTGTCCAGGGTGCTTGGGGAACCACACACGAGCAAACTGTCGGTTCCTAGACACCACGTGTAGCCGCTGCCTGAGGCGAGGACACATCGCAAAAGCATGCCGAGCCTCGCGCCCAAATTCCAGGAAGCAGCGTTCGCCGCCACGGAGGCACACGTCTCCACCACGACGATCCCCACCGCGCCGCTCACCGCCACGCCGCTCACTGCCCCATAAACCACGTGAGAACAGATGGAAGGGGTCAGCCCGACCCGAATGGAGGTGCGACCAGAGAAGGGGCTACGACGACCAGGACGAGTGCAAAGTGTACCACATGGATGTCAGCCACACCAACTCGACTGGCGCGGAAAAGTTTTTTGCAATGGTCATGATCGGGAGGCAACCATGTAAGATGGAGGTGGATACGGGATCCATCTGTTCCATCATGTCGTGGGACAAGCTCATTCCTGACGACGGCCTCGACAGGGTGTGGCGGGACCTCTTTGGTTGCCCTGCCGAGCATCTGAAGTTGCCGGTGCTCGAAGCGCACGATCCAGCTCGTGCCCACCTGCAGAGCAAGGCCGGACACAAAGCTCGCCTGCCGCTAACCGTGGTGGAGGGCCATCGACCCACCTTGCTCGGCGTCGAGTGGCTCAAACCCCTGGGCCTGGGATTCACCGGCCTACACAGAATCCATAAGGAGGAGTTCGAGCAGCTGTTGGAGGAGTTCCCGGACGTGTTCGACGGCTCACTGGGTAAATACCGGGGGAAACCCATTTCTCTGAACCTAGATCCCAGTGTTGCCCTGATCCAATTGAAGCCCCGCCGTGTCCCCTTCGCCCTACGACACAAAGTGGATGAACAGCTAGACAAACTGCTAGCCCAAGGGGTCATTGAGCCGGTGGACCACGCCAAGTGGGAAACGCCCATCGTCCTCCCCCTTAAGCCAGATGGATCCTTGCGGGTGTGTGCCGATTACAAAGGGACCATCAACAAGGCGTTACAACCCCACGCGTATCCCGTCCCCGTAGTACAGCATCTTTTACACTCGTTGGGGGACGGGAACGTGTTCGCGAAACTGGATCTCGCTCAGGCGTACCAGCAGTTGCCAGTGGACGAAGCCACCGCAGAAGCCCAGACCATAGTGACTCATCGGGGGGCGTTCAAATGCAACCGACTCCAATTCAGGGTGAGCGTAGCCCCAGGACTTTTTCAGAGTGTCATGGAGCGGTTGCTGCAAGGCATTCCGGGGGTGGTGCCGTATTTTGACGATGTCCTCATCTCCGCGACATCGAGAGACCAGCTGAAGGATCGCCTGCGCCAAGTCCTTAGTCGGTTTCAGGCCCGAGGATTGAAAGTAAAAAGGGACAAATGCAAACTAGGGGTCCCAAGGGTAGAATTTTTGGGATTCTTGATCGATGGCCAGGGCATCCATCCCACAGACGAAAAAATAAAAGCCATAAAGC
>NW_015386151.1:138099-220115 GCF_001527695.2 Protobothrops mucrosquamatus | reverse complement strand
CGAGGGCATCGGCCTCCCACATATCTGAAGGACTATGTAACCACTATTCATCAAGGACGATAGCAAGAACTTTGAGGGGAGAGGTGTTGTGTTCTTTGTTTCCCCCCCCCTTAATCCCCTATGCATATCCTGATCACCCATTAAGGGTGATTGCCCTTCACCATTGATCGCCCATTAAGGGTGATTGCTCTTCTCCATTGATCGCCCATTAAGGGTGATTGCCCTTCTCCATCTGCATACAGTTTCATGCCCGTTGCTGGTTGGCTAACTAGCAACGGGGTCTTACCAGCCAATGGAATTGTGTGATTACAAGCCAGGGGAATCCCATAAAAGAGGGCTCCCCTGGCCCAGAGAGCAGTCCGGATTTACTTGCTGCCTTGCCAATAAACCGAGAGCTGACTGTCACTCGACTCGTGTCTTACTGCCAGCGCGATCCAACAGTGTTGCTCTTCACCTGAAATTGCTCAGGAAAGTCTTCCAGATCCCTCAACATGCTCCCAGTTCTATTACGTCTTACCATCCAACTCCAAGAATGCAGTTGGCAACTTTATATATTATCTAAATTTTATAATGATCTGGATAAAGAATAATAAATTAAACCCACTCAAGATGGAGAGTTTTGGTAAAAAAAATGAATTCAGGGACTGAGATTTAGCCCCCTTTGGAGAGCACTACATTCCTCCAGAAGGAGCAGATTTGGTACCTGGGAATGGCCGTTGATCCTCATTGGTCATTAGATTCACAATAGCAGCTCTGGTGAAGGACACTACAGTATACAGTATATCCTTAAAGTACTGTGGCTCTGCCATTTCCTCCATTGTTCTGTATGCTAGACTCACCACAGTTCCTTTTCTCCCTGCCCTGCATATGCTGTGGCACTGTTCTCTACTTTTCAAGACTGGATGAAGGTGATTGGGCATTGGCTTGAAAGTGCTTCTGAGGAACTGGAGGATGTCGATGGTGGGAGAGAGAAATATTTTTTATCTTCAGGCAACAGGTGGCCAATACCAAGAAGATCTCAACTGTCTATCCCTGACTGCATTTTCAGTCTACATGTGCAAAGAACAAGAACTATGGTTTGCATTGATGAGGATTTTGTTTGTTTGTTTGTGGCTTAAGAATACCTTCTCCTCAAACTATGAATAATGTAGATCCTCAGCTAGATCCTTATACAGAGGAACCATTCACAAATGACATGTGGGAGACCCTGTTCTTGCTGTGGCCCCTCTTGTTTCAAGTTAGGACAACTGGAAGCAGGCCCCATCTGATAGCTGCACCCTGCAGTTCAGCGTTTTGAAAGCAGCTTTAAATATTGGCCTCTACTTGCTCCTGTTCTGATTCATCTTTAGATACTTTGCAGCTCAGATGAATGGTTTCTTCAGTTGTTTTTGAAGCCTGTTCGCTCACCGCAGTGATTGTCTTCTCATAATATGTTGTATCATTTTGGGTCCTCTTTGCTTTAAGGCTGGGATGGAGTGTGGCCAGAACAGCTGAAAGCCTTGGAGTCTTTGTTCTTTTGGAAAGAGGAAGGGTAATTCTCCCCCCAGGTATTATTGTACTCCTAAATGAAGATGTAATTATGATCAAGAGATAAGACATACATGTTGGAGGTACTGGCATGAGGAAAAAGAAACAGCCCCACCTTCACAACTTCCATGAAATGAGCGAGTTTGAATATTGTATCAGCTGGAGATAAATGAGGAGAAATACTTCCCAATGTAAACTAAGGCCCGCTCTTTGCATTAATCATTAAAATAGCAATAAAAAAAACCCTCTTGCTTTATTTGTTTTGTTTTTCTCTTATGTTTCCCGTTCTAGCAGAGGATAAGAAGCAGTCACAATGTCTCGGATACATCCATTAAGCATACTACAAAGTTCAAAATTCCAATCCCATGCAAAGGTTCTCGGAACTAAATTTCCATGACTGTAGGGAGGCTACTTCTGAATAACTATGCATAGAAATATACTATTTTACTGGTAGTCCTTAACTTACAACCATTCGTTTAATGACTTTTTGAAGCTACAATAGTGCTGAAAAAAAGTGACTTAGGACAGGTCCTTGTATTGTAGTATCCCTGTAGTCCCTGTAGTCATGTGATCAAAATTAAGGTGCTTGACAATCAGCATGTATTACCTCCTGGGATAATGAGATCACCAGTGGATTTCCAAAAGTTAATGACCAAGTGATTTGCTTAATGGCTGTGATAAAAAAAAAAAGATCATTACATTGGGCATAATTCATTTAATGATAACATCGCTTAGAGATGGAGGTTTCGATCCCAATTGAGATCATGAGTTGAGGACTAGCTGTATAAATGAATGTTACAATTGTTTACATTCTTGGCTTTCCTAGGATGTCCCTGCTCTTTGCACTCTATACTGATATCAAAACATGGGATATCATTTTTAAAAACAATCACTTAACATCGCTGTTGCCACATTCATTCTTATGCTTAAGATGATTGATAATTTTTGCCTTATCGATGTTTTATATTAGTTTACCACCGTTATTTCATAATGCTGGGGGGAAAACACCATCTGGACTTCAAGATTTGTTCGTCTCCCATTCATTACTTGTCTCTTGTCACATCTGCTTGATTTAATTCTTCAGTTTTTCCTTTTGAAAAAGTGAGGCCAGGCCCAGGCACTTACTTGGGTACTGAAGACATGCCCAATTCACCTTTGCAACAATCTCATTTAGTTCTCATACCATCAAATGGTGCCTCTCAAAGAAGGTTTCTTAATTCCAGCATATTTAAACTATTATTTTTGTTATTTGTGATCTCAACATTACTAGGGTCCCCCTAGGATTACCAAATATCTGGCAAAAAAAGGACCTATCCTTATTTCTGTCTTCATATCCTCTGTCTTAAAATCAAATATTGTCCAGCTTTTTCAGTGTCTTGTTTTTGTTTATTATTTTGGACTGTTTTCAGAATAGTAGTCATTCAGACTTTGGTGTACTATGACCTTGTAAATTGTCTACTTTCTTTCCCTTGTCTCTGAACCCACCCGACAGCCTAAATTCACATTATTTATTTCTACTAATCAGCTTCAATATACCCCCTTCAAATCTATGACCCCTATAGTCTCATAGATCACATGACCCATCATGTGTTTCTGTGGTGAAAGTTGAAAAATTTATCATTGTTAATTCTATATTATTACTATTACTGTTACTGTTGTTGTTTTGTTGTTGTTGTTATTATTATTATTATTATTATTATTATAATTTCTAAAATTAAAGATTTGTTGAAAAAATATTGCTGTTGAAAAACCAGTCTTTCTGAAACTGGAAAAAGTAATTTCATATACATGTAGACCTAAGTACTCTTTTTTCCCAGTTTTTCACTGTAAAACCTCATTTTGCTGCTATTTGCCCTCCTTTTCAGTTGGGTATGTCTTCCTTTGCTTGTTCAGATATCAGGAATACCCTGTCAAAATGCTTAAAAATATTTTATTGCCAGCTTACATTTCATACATGCAAATGATTGTTTTGCCCATATCATACATATTTTAGTTTTCACAAGCAATCCTTTTCTCTAATAGTTTTCTTAACATAGTTGGTAAAGTTTGGGATTGACAAGTACCTTTTCGACCTGTAACATATATTCGAGCAGTATTTTTTTATTACAGTACCATATTCTTGAGCAGTTCATGAGCATTCAAGGGAGATAGGATTGCTTTCATTTTTCCATATAGTTTCCTCTTCACTGGTTTTGTTTTGTTTCATTTTTAAATTCTCTACCAGAAGTCAAATACGAATTTGTTGGACTTTAAAAATTTTTCCATATATCAGCTAAACATGATTGTAACTGATTATCAGTCAAATAAACAACATTCACCTCTTGCATAAAACCACAGGCCTCACTTGTTATTGAATTTCTATGTACCTTTCTTCTGGTTCTGTGACCGTAATGTTATTGTACAAAGTATCTTAGGCTGTCTAAAAACATTGTCTTTAAGACAAGCACAAAAAGGACAGACTGTACTGGCACATTTCAGGATGGCAAACAAGATACTCCAATACTGTAATATTATAAATTTTAAATTACTCAGGGGCAGTCTTGACTCAATGCAACATACTTCTGTGAAACTAGTTGCAATAAGTATCACACAGAGACTCAGCTACTCTGCCTTGAGAAATACATGTCCTGGACCTGTTATTGTAAAGGAAAGCTGTGTAAGGATTCTGCTGATTGGCATTGGACACTATTATGCTTCATGGAAACACCAAGAAGAGGGCTTTTGTTCAAAACTTCAGCAATGAAATTCTCCTTCGAGGACCTGCATAGCCCTAGTTTTCCCAAATTTTGGAGGATTCTGTTTCTTTTGATATTTTTCTGGTTTGTTAACATTGTGCACTCTTTGGTGTGCAAAAATATACTTCTCTCTGAATTCATACCGGAGTTGACTATCACTCTTTATATAGCTACCCATTTCACACCTCTGTCCCTGGGCAGTGCCCCCAATTCAAACAAAGGTAAACAATCCACATAATTAAAACAAAACCATTAAAATAAAATAGAAGTTAACTTACATAACAAAAAGACAAGTGAGTCTGGTCAAGGCTAATGCCTTATTTTCACCTTATTCTGTTTGACCATTCAAATGTAGTTTGATCTTCATATACAAGACAAAATTATTGATGGACCAGATCAATACTTCAGTTTAATAAAAAAATGGTTAGTTATAATAATCCTCTTTAGTGAAACATTAACACTTCCAGTAAATATTCCTAATAAGCACTACTCCACCGACATTATTAAATGACACTCTATAGGACACACATATATATAGTATAAGTATTGGTTGGAAACCTGCGGAAGAGGCCTTCATCCTGCAGTGGATAGACCAGGGATGGGGAACCTTGGCTCTTTTATGACTTGTGGACTTCAACTCCCAGAATTCCTGAGCCAGGCTGGCTCAGGAATTCTGGGAGTTGAAGTCCACAAGTCATAAAAGAGCCAAAGTTCCCCATCCCAGGGATAGACAATGGCTAAAATGATGATGATGATGATGATGATGATGATGATGATGATGATGATGATGATGATGATGATGATGTTCAGATATCTGCAGCTGAGATAGATTTTGCATGGATGGATGTACATGTATGCACTTCAATGCAAATAAAGGCTTTATGCTACCAAGGGCTCTTGCTCATCAGAAAATTTACAATGTACAGTTGCACCCAGTGTCGCCCTCTGTTAATCTCCACTTTATTGGTAGACATTCTGAGGAGTTGGTATTACTTCAACAAAGCGGCAGAGTGTGAGAGACCTTATTGATTGGTCCTATAACGAATAACCCTTATGTGAACATAAAAAATGGGTATTAAGGCTGAGGACATTTCATTTTTGGCAGTGTGTAAGGTACAAAAATGTGCTTTTCTTCTTGAAATACACCTTAAGTTTTTATTGAGCCAAGATCTAATCTCTGGCAAAGTGTTCAGTATAGGATCAAGGGGATCCTCTCAAGCAGTTCCTTATTTGTTAGCTTTCTCATATATAAAACTTGCTGACTGAATAATGAGCCGGAATGTAGAACACAGGAAGAAGGAGAATTATGTGCAGCCCCAGTTTGTCATTTGTTAGGACCTACCTAAGTTGCATTGACAGCACTCATTGTTCTGTCACAATTGAAGGGTGTCCAAGTTTTTTGCATCATTAGATTATCACCATGGTGCTAAAGCTTCAGTTCCTGCATAATCTAGAGAGTTTCAAGGCATCCTGAAGTATTTGTCTTTCATCTAATCTCAGTGAATGAAAAAGCAATCCACTTCCAACCCTAGATAATAGCTCAACTACACCTGCATTTGCAAAATGGCCCTGAGTTATAATCACAAGGCTAGATGGTTTGCAAGGAAGGAACAGAGCGTGTCTTGATAGTGAAGATAGGGAAGAATTATAGTAAAGATGAATGTGAACCAAGCCATTCAAGGGCAAGGATGTTTTAGATAGTAACAGCAAGTGTTATTTATTCATTTATTTATATACTTTTCTTAAGATTTATAACTGGCTTTTAATCATTTCATGATGCATACACAAATCTGCCGCTGGGCTGGATCCAGCAAAATCCTGCCTTGGACAGAAGGGTTCTTTTCATCAATCAGAGGCCTTTATTGCAGCTATGATTTCCACTGGCAGAACTGAAAAGTCAGTGATATTTGATGATTCCTTCATGACTTGGAATTTTTAAGGACTTTCTGGAAGAGTGAGCTGTCAAGGCTGCAAGGTGGGCAGAACTGCAGGACATTGCCTTCACCTTTTGTCTACTGGAAATATTCTCAGCAGAAATCAACTCAGGCCCTTTGTATTGATGGAAACAATCCTCTGGATCCAGTCCAACACTGTTTTTTTAAACTTTCTATTGTAGAGATCATTGTGTGTTTAGTTATGGATTATATTAGATAGTACAAATATTTACATCCTGCTTCTATTTCCATGAAACACTAAGACTTTATTGCTAGGTTTCACCTCAACCCACATGTAAGCAGCCACTGTGTCAATTAGTATACAATCTCCACTCAACATTCTGGAGGCCATGAAGCATGTAGACACCCATGAACAAATAGGCCTTGTAAAATCAGGTATGAAATCTCCTAAATATCATGTGATGGCCCAAATCCATCCACATTATTAATCTTTATGTCCAACTCAGCCTTGAAGCATAAGCATTCTAAGGAGACTTGACCGGTATATGACTTGAACTTTCCCATCTTTCAGGGGTAGAATTGTTATATTACATAATGCTAGAGATTGATGCTTTCTACATATTTCTTGGAAATAAGACATATTGTAATTAATGAAGTCTATTTTTAATTGCAGGGCTTCTGTTACAAATTTGATACATGCTTTTTGTAAGGAAATATATATCTGTACAGGCAGAAAGCCAAACTTAGTTGGTGAATCCAAACCATTTACTTGACCTCTGAAAAAATAATTGGGAAATACTGCTTAGCAATTTCTGTCTAATTAAAGGGTTATACATTTAAACAAATTGGAATGAATTTTCTCTATCAGTTGCAGTTTTCATATACTTAATCCTTTTTTTTTCTTCACATGACCTCCGACATGCTAACTTTTAGCTATTTTGCCACATCTGTAACTAAAATAGAGGCAGTTTGGTGTAGTGGTTAAGGCACCAGGCTAAAAACAAACAGAGACTATGAGTTCTAGTTTTGCCTTGGGCACAAATTCAACTGGGCAATCTTGGGCTAGTCACTCTCCCCCAGTCATAAGAAGTAGGCAATGGCAAACAACTTCAGAAATCTTGCCAAGAAAACTGCAGGGACTAATCCAGTCACAAAGGGTCAACACAGATTTGAAAGTGCACACATACACAAACAAAAAAGTAAAAAAAACCCAAAGGCCTTAAAATAAGACAGAACATTTTGTTGTTGTTGTTGTTAGTTGCAAAGTCGTGTCCCACCCATTGCGACCCCATGGACAACGTTCCTCTAGGCCTTCCTGTCCTCTACCATCTTCTGGAGTCCATTTAAGCTCACGCCTACTGCTTCAGTGACTCCATCCAGCCACCTCATTCTCTGTCGTCCCCTTCTATTGCCATCAATCTTTCCCAGCATTAGGCTCTTCTCCAGTGAGTCCTTCCTTCTCATTAGGTGGCCAAAGTACTTGAATTTTAACTTCAGAATCTGGCCTTCTAAAGAGCAGTCAGGGTTGATCTCCTCTAGGATTGACCGGTTTGATCTCCTTGCAGTCCAGGGGACTCGCAGGAATCTTCTCCAGCACCATAGTTCAAAGGCCTCAATTCTTTTGCGCTCATCCTTTCTTATGGTCCAACTTTCACAGCCATACATTGCAACTGGGAAAACCATGGCCTTGACTATACGTACTTTTGTTCCTAAAACGTACGTGTTATTGTGTATGATAGAGTCATATAGTCTTTCTGTATCATTGTAACTCTTTTAGTCTTTCAGGGTCTGTTTGTTTGTTTTTTGCAGTCCTGCACCTCTTCTTGGCTGCTTCTTGATGCAACCTAATGTGAGGGTTTCATTTTCTCATAATTATAAAAACAGGTAACTGTAATTATGGGAATATGATGGCATCGTGTGCAAAATATAGCCAGCAGGCTGGAAAACCGGGTGCAGCTTTGCCATAATCTCTCTAAATCTGAGGGAGAGGAAGAAAGGTTATGCCAGGAATTCTTTCAACTCTCTTTACATTTTATATAGAACCTGAATGGTTCCTCAAATAAATAGGAAGCAGCTGCAAACAATGCAAGAGAGTTAGAGGACTTGACCTCTAGCTCTCTTTCTGAACTCAACACATAAGAGCCAAAAATGCTATTTGCCAATCCTTGAGCCAGTCAAAAAATATGCTACCATAAATTGTGCTGACCTGATTGCTTGGCCCGATTCTGCCACGATAACATGAGTGGAGGTTTCTGCTGTCATTATTTCAAAACAGGTCAAATTACAGAAAGTTGATTCCTCCAGCTTTGGTTCTCATCTAACCTAGTATTGCCAGCCAGTGGGGAAAACCACCATAAGGTAGGGTGGTGTTGGGTTAATGGATTTGGGTGCCTGGAGCAGCATGCTTAATCACTCTTCAAGTTGCCCAATTAAAAGGTAACAGGCTGCTTCTAAATTGTTAAAGACTGCTAAACCAACCAATGCCCCAAAATAGCACATGTTCCTGTGTACATTCACAAGAGAAGTACAATAGTGAAGTGGGAGACATGGATAACTTGACAACACCGTCCTCAACTTCTAAGGCTAGAGAACGGCAACACTAAAGATTAAGTCCTGTTCTGTCCATGTGGCCGGCAACATCCAGAAGTAGCCAGCATTCCCTGAAGCTGGAATGGAATAGGCAAAATAATTCTGCCATGGTTAGGGCAATATGAAGATAAGCTTTACATATACGCAAGCTGTATACATAATTTGCCACCTTATAAAAACCCAGTGCACAGCATATTACACGGAGTTATATTGCATGGATTTAATGTGTTTTTTGCTTCTAAAGGTCTCCTGCAACATAACCAACTGATCTTTCATAGAAACACCGATTTCCTTTTTAAAACAGATAGTTGTACTGAAGGAGGCAGGGGGAATAATGCATTTTGTTTGCAGTTGCTCTGGTATCCCGGGAAGGAGAGGCAAAAAAAAAGTTTTGTGCAACCCAGCAATGAATCTTCTCTCGTTGGCAGACAACTACAGTAAATGTGCTTCCTGCTGTTTAATTAATTCCTCCGAAATTGTTTAGTATAAAGAAGATGGCCCGAAGGAGGAAACAACTCTTCAAAGTCGGGGGGTTCTCCTGCTCTCGCCGCAACCATTTTGCCTTCCCCATTTCTGCCAAAGAAAATCACCATTAAGTTGAGCAACTGGCTTATGAAGCGGAGGTTGTCCGGGGCCCCGAAGGACTGGAGAATTGGGCAGGGAAGCCAAGTTGGCGCCCTTTCGCTTCGGCATTTCGGAGCGGGGAGAGAACGCGAGCCCGTTTCAGCCCTTCTCCCTCGGGGAAGAAAGGGTTACTGAGTCTCCGTCAAACCCTGACAGTCACCAGAGACTCCCTCCAGTCAGAGAAAAACAAGCTTGCACCTGGCAACTGCGGCCAGACACGTTCTGGCCAGCTCGTTCGCTCCCTCGCTTTGTTCTAGCAGCTGCCTCGCTGCTTTGGATGCAGGTGGAAAAAAGGATGGACTTTGCTATCTATAAAAATGTTTTAATAGCGAGGACCAACTTCCGCCTCACCTCCCCAGGGATCAAAAGTGCTGTGTCGCTATGGCACGCAGGCAAGGCGGCACAGCAAGGCGAGGCGAGGCGAGGTTCGCGCCTTCCTTCGAAGCCCGAGCGGTCGTGCGCGCCGGCCGACTGGCTTGCTTGCTCGCTCGCTCGCTCGCTCTTGCACCCACAAACTCATGAAAAAGGGGGAAAAAAGGCGGGAATATCTGCACCTCTGGGAGGGCTCAGGGGAACGCTGAGGACTCTCTCGGCCCTAAACGGGGCAACGGGACAGAGAAGAGACGCAACTCGAGGACCCACACGTCAGATAATTTAATTTCTCCCGGGCGGGGGCGCGGCGTAGTCCCCGGCTCGAGCAGCCATTGTGTTTGCTCGCTTTATGCCAGTGTTTCTCAACCTTGACAATTTTAAGGCNAGAAATTTGGGGCTCAGTTGTGATCGTAAGCCAAAGGCTACCTGTATTCTACTCTTGAGCTCGACTGAAATTTAGATGGCATTTTCTAAAAGGCGGAGCTTCCTCAGGACACACTTTTGTCGATCCACAAGTTCTTCTGGGCCATTTGACATCTATGTGTAGTTGCTGCAGCTGCACCACATAAAATATTAGATGTGACCAACATTGTATTTGATTCTGTTCGTTCACTTTTAATAAAAGAAAAAATAGGGGATTACTCTCCAATCACGGGCTGAATTCATTTATGGAGATTTCTGGGAGCTAATTTCAATTCAGATTGTTTAACTAGTTTTCAGACTGCTTTCTGTTGATCTCTAGATACGTTTCAACTTGAACTTCAGGAATTACAGCTTGTATAATAGAATCTCTATGCTCACTGAGAATTCTGAGAGTTTGGGTCCAAACATACTATATATAAGGGGCACCAGGTTTGGAGAAGGATATGGTCTAGTGCCAGTGCAATTTTAAAATGATACCAAAAAAAAAATCAGTAGAAACCAGCAACATCAGTGGAAGCTGTGGCAAAATTTTGAATGCAGCATCTTTTTGTACATGTTTTGTACACATGTTGCCACATCACACTCATGAACAAAAGGGGTAGAAATATCTAATGAAAGCAGTGCATTCCTGTAATCCATGATAAAACACCCCTTTAGCCTCACTAATTTAGGTTAGAATAATATTAATTGGAAAATTCAGTTACATCAGCTTGCTTTAAAGCCTTATACCATGGCTTCTTTCCTGGCTGTTTATCAATCGTCTAGATAAGTAATAAACACTACTGCTTTCCCATTTTTGTGTCTTGGCCTTTCAAGAGATGACATCTTTATCCTCCTAATAGTTTCTATAGCTTCCTTCTACATTGCCTAGTGCATGGGTGTCAAACTCACCGTGTCACGTGATGTGTCGCAACATATCACAACTTTTTGCGCATTGCCGGAGCTGGGGTGGGCATGGCTTCTGCATGATGCAACCGGCCTGCGAGCCGGCAGTTTGACATCCCTGGCTTAGTGAATATGGGCTATGTTGAAGAAGTGCAAACCTCTTCTATTTTTGGACTTACTCTAGACAGTGTGTTTTCTGCATTCCTATCCCCTAAGATCCAGTATTGGACTTAAAATGAAACTGGAAGCCTTCTATGATCCTGTTTCCAATGTTGGGAAATTTATTGTTTATAGCAGTGATGGCAAACCTTTTAGAGACCGAGTGCCCAAACTGCAACCCAAAACCACTTATGTATCGCCGGGTGCTGGGTGTCGGGTGGCCGTGGCCCACTGGGTGGGTGTGGCTACGGTGGTCATGGCAGATGGGTGGCCGTGGCCAGCTTGATGTTGCTCCTGGGAAGGGACGCCTGTGGGGGGCGGGCAAGGTTGGGGAGATCCAGGGGGTCTTTGGTGGGTGGGGCGGTGGGCAGGAGGCTCGTCCTGCGGGGTGAGGTGAGGCAAGGTGAGGCAGGGCGGGGGTGCCATTGTCGCAGGGCAAGGCGAGGCAGGGGCTGGGTTGGCTGCTGCCTGACACCATTGGCCCCCGCACACAGAGACCAGCGAGCACATGGGTGCTGGGATGCATCCGGCCATGTGGGACCTCAGTGAGTTAGTGGACGGCTGGTTGAAGAGGACGGTTGCCATCTCCGGGGCATGCTGTGCATGCCCACAGAGAGGGCTCTGAGTGCCACCTCTGGCACGTGTGCCATAGGTTCACCACCACTGGTTTATAGGAACAGATATCAATGCTTGGGCGTTAGACAGGAAAGAGCTATATATCCCTAGGACAGGATATTAATATGTCTATAATGCCCTTTCAAGCTATGGGGGCTTTACTTTTTTTTTACTTTTAAGGGGATTATTTTTTATGTTTCTTTATGCATTCAAATATTTTCTCAAAAGTTTGGAATATAGTTCTTATATCTGAAGACCATTAAGTTGAAAAAGTCTGGGATAAGCCAAACATACTGCAGAATTACAGAATTATTTGAGACTGAAGGAAGAATAAAAGCCAGGATCCAATTTGTCCACTAGATTGGATATACAACAACAATCTCAACAATCTATTCCACAAAAGCTAAAAAGTTATACTGGTGTGTCAAGTGGGTATAGTTAGGCTTAGATTTTACTTGCATAGGTAAAAAAAAAAAAATTTCCAAGACTGAAAAACTTCTAGCCTATCAAAAATACTTTTTACAAGTAATTAATTCTCTCTAAATGTTTAATAAATAAAACACTATTTGAATAAATGCCAGTAGATTGCAGATCCCTGTTTATTCACTAAAGAGAGAAGTAGACTCTTTGTGCTAGACAGCTAATTTAGCAATTTACAAAAATGAAGAGATATTGGGCTAGAATCTTAATTATGAGATAAATAAACATGGTATTCCTTAAATACATTTTCTCACATTTGTATTTATTATTGATTCAGTCCTGAAATTTCAAAATAAAAGTCACTGAGCTTTCTCCTGATATCCACAGATTTATCTATATGCATTGCATGTATAATTTGCTATTACTTTTTTTTTTCAATTTGGTGGTCTTTCATTATTGGGCAGTGCAATCCTATAGGGATAGAAGAGAAGAAACCCAGAAGAATTATCTGAGTGTTGCTGAATTTGAGAACTATGTTGTTATGTCAGTGTAAGATCTTTTTTTTTCTTGTTGGTTGGAAGTGGGTGGATTATTCAGACTTTTCCTTCAATACCTCCCCATGAGAAAAAAATTAAATTGATCAGCTCTCAAATGTCTAGTGAATCGATTCATGCTCCCTTTGAACTACTTCTGTCCAAATATCTGTTTTTGCCATTATTAACCAAACAGAAATGGCAAGAATAAGGGCAATGAAGATTTTTGTATCTATTATAAGAACAGTAGTCCTCCACCTATAGATTCCTCTCTCTATGGCAGCAACAAGACCCCACTCAATCCTAAATTCTTCAAGATATTCTCTTAGAGACTCAATGAATGCAGCCTTACTCTAATGTGATTGGATGTTGATCAATTGATTGACTTCCAGTTCCATTTGCTTAAAAAGTCATCTGATTTAAATCTGGGCTGAGGTGCAGGTAATATAATACACACATTCAATATACTATTAATCCAGTGTGTAGGAAAAGATCTTTGGTTCCCTTTTATCTTCCACCTTCAATAGTACAAAGAACAATCTTTGATAGACAGGTAGCCAAAGCACTGAAATCAGATTAATTTGAGCACTGATCCTTAAACACCTTTCATGACTAAGCAGAAATTCTGCCGATATTTTTTTAAAAAAAATTATCAGAACTGTTTGGATGCAAGCTTGATTGTGTCTGCCAAATTAAATTCCACAGAAGTTAGTTGACTACTGTACATTGCCCCCGCCTTCAAAAGTATAATAAGTCTTTGGGTACATTTGCCTCAATTAGCATGCTCAATGTTATAGTAGACAGGTATTTCCTTTTCTCAGCTATTACCTGCCAAGTAATAGATCAATTGCCACTTTCAAAGTGGATAAGCTTTGATAAAAAAGATGAAGATGCATATGACTTAACGTAGTTATTAAAGGTGGCAATTATGTTACCAGGAGATTTGATGTGTGGAATATTTGTGTAGAATTATGGCATGCTACCTGTATTTTTGCAGAGCCAAAAGTAAATATACCCCAAGGTAAATGATTACAGCTCATTCTTATTCATTGCAACATTTTAATAAGCATTTTAGCCTGATGTGTGTGTTCCTTTTCTCACATGCTGTGGTCTTAAATTTGATGGCAATTAGATAAGAGTAATCAAAGGAAGAAATAGTATGTTGACAGAGCTTTTTCAGCCCAGGTGTTCCTAAAGAGCAAAGCTTCCATTTGCTGCCAAAGTAGTCAGAAGTTTTGCATTTGGATTCTTATGAATGGTTGTGAAGATGTTTGCTCTGTGACAGCACAATTCCCCTCTGTGTCGGATCAGCAGAGACAGCTGTGTCTTTCAACAATGGGAGGCATTGTTAGGACAGCTTTAAAGAAGGTTCTCTAAGTTAATGTGATTATGCAAATATTGCTTGAATTACCTTCTATCTTTCACAAATGAACACATTTCATTGTGGGCATCTAGTTCTGCTGTTCAACCTTGAACTCTTCGTTAAGGAAACCAATTCTAACCTATAAATACGCTCTGGTGCGGGCAGTTTACTCTAAAGCGCGGGTGTCAAACTCGCCACATCACATGACGTGTCACAACGAATCACAACTCTTTTTGCATTGCCGGCAATGGGGTGGGTGCGGCTTCGGTATGATGAAACTGGCCCGCGGGCCGGCAGTTTGACACCCCTGCAAGTTAAAGCTTCTGACTTAGAAAGACCACCAGCAACAGACTGGACTGTAAGACTAAATTTCATTCAGGAGCAGATTTTGATAGCATATATATATATATGCTTTTTCTTTAGTGCACCCTGTCGGCCCAAATATGGGAGAGAGAAATCTTTTGCCTGTATCAGCTCAACCTAGAGCCATCTACAGGCAGCAGTCGCTAAACTGCGACATCATATGTGTTTTTCAAAATTTGGATTGCTAACAAAGAATTAAGGGAGTACTGGGATAGCTATTTCGAACTTTATTTAGTTCTCATCAGCCAGACATACCCTTCTGAGATTCGAACCTGGGCTGTCTGCATGTTAAGCAGATGTGTTAACACCTAGGCCACAGGCTCTTTCTCTCTTTGTTAGCTACAAGAAACAGGGGAAGAGGATAAATGCTTTTTCTTTAGTGCACCCTGTCGGCCCAAATATGGGAGAGAGAAATCTTTTGCCTGTGTCAGCTCAACCTAGAGCCATCCACAGGCAGCAGGTCTTTTCTTTCTCATACGGCCTCGATATGGGGGGAGCACTCCCTTTCTTGTGTGTGCCTCTCTTCCTTGAGGATGTGCCTTCACCCTCCACGCAGCTCCCCCCATATCGAGGGTGCCATATGAGAAAGAAAAGGAGGGGATCGCGGTGATGAACGTTGGGGCGTGTCTCGTGCCGCCAGCTGACTCCCGTCGGGATAACTCATGTGTAAACTTGGATGTAACCATCGCACACACTCCCATGGATGAAGGATCGGGTGGGGAGGCTGGCAGGGAGGGGGGGAGGAAGTTGAAGATGATGAAAGCAGCCTGGAGAAAAGCGGCTTGTGCTGGGAAGGTTGACGGGAATGAAGAAGGGGGGAGGAAAGCTGTAACACAGGTGGTTAGGAAGAGAAATGGGGAGAGCAAACAACAAGGAGGGCCCCTGGGTATGAAATTAAACCCCCCTAGTGCACGAGCAAAGGAAAAGGGCTAAAGCAAGGATGAGGGAGAGGAAAGCAAAAACGTGACAGCTTGTGATATGATGATTAAAACTCGAACGCAGATGGACCGGTTGGGCCCGATCACGAGGTCCAGGAGCCGGGTGCAAAAGGCACCACTCCTATAAGTAGCTATCCCATCGACTGCATGTTACCCTGATGATGCTGGCAGGGTGCCGGCGAAAGCTTGGTGTTTTAAATTTTATTAAAACTTTTTATAGTTTTTAAAGAATTTCCTGGTGATCTTACAATTTGTTATATATATTCCCTTGTCCTCAAATAAGGTAGTATTCTCAGTTGTTTTTAACTACTGTCTAGGTATCCTTTGTGGAAGGGGAAGAGCTCCTGTGATGCACTAATGGAACGGAGTCATTTGGTTCTCTTGCTACAGGGATAATAATAATAATAATAATAGTAAAGTTGGAAGGGACCTTGAAGGTCATCTAGTCCAACCCCCTGCTCAGGCAGGAAACCCTATACCATTTGCAGATGTAAGAAAGGCTGGTTATATACTCTGATGAGAGGTTTCCCAGTTCCGTGTCTCTGCCCAATCCAGATTGTCATAGCTGAGATTTGTCATGGAAAACACAGATTTTGTTTGGTCATTTATGGAACGGTTCAGGCTCAACTCAAATATAGTTTAGAGTTTAGACTTAATGATGGTTGTATAGAAAATGTAGTTCCAGGTGAGGAAGGGCAAGAGAATTTGCTCATTAAATTAAGTATTGGAATGGAAAATTTTGATAAAAGGTTTCTGTTGCAAATTTTTAAAGTGATAACACATTTACATTTTTGGTATACATTGTGAAAACATTAGGAGCTCATTAAGCATCTTTTTCATCAAGAATTCTGACCCAGTTTTGAAAGTGCATCACAGGAGGTAAACTTCCTAGTATTTTAAGATTAATAAAGAAGAGAATGGTTTCAGAGGGCCCAGAATACTTTGTTAACAGTATATAGTTTAGGGCAGTGGTTCTCAACCTTTTTAATGGCGCGACCCCAACCGGTCGTAAGTCGAGGACTAAACCGGTTGTAAGTCGAGGACTAAACCGGTCGTAAGTCGAGGACTACCCAACCAGTCGTAAGTCGAGGACTTTCCCTGCCCGGGAGCGCCGCACATGCGTGGTTCCGCCCCCTGTGCCGGCCGAGGCATAGCTGGCAAGCGGCAGAGACGGAGCAGGCCGACCACCAGCTGGCCCAGCCCAAGGGAAGTAAAGCACCCGCCGGAAAAGGGGGAAAAAATGGCGGACAAAAAAATGGCGGACAGCCTTGCTTGGCGACCCCCGTGAAATGGTCGATCGACCCCAAATGGGGTCCTGACCCACAGGTTGAGAACCACTGGTTTAGGGAAGACTCATATAATAAAAATTAACTTTTTAAACATGTTTATGTTACATTAATTATTTTATTTAGACACCACTAGCTCCAAACTGACTCTGTGCAGTCTGCAATGCAATAAATACATTAATAAAAGCACAATATATATTTCAAAAGAAATGATACAAACAAGAATTGCAACCATGCCAGTTTTGACATAAACTTAATTCATTCTGTGTTTCAGCAGCATCACTAGTTGGTATTACTCAGTGATTTACTTACGTGCAGGTCTGGCCTAGGTGACCTGAATATTTGCAGCTTAGCTTTAGATCCATTAGGTATGTTCACTGCCTTGAGTTATTTATAAAAATAATAAAGCTGGGATAAAATAATCTAAATAAATAGTCTCTTGGGAAGGCACTTATTCGGCAGATGTAGAATAAACAATGGATTATATTAGGCACCGTCTCGCCAGAACTGAATTTACCCATCCAATTACTACATTTCTGGAAGATACGTTAAGAGTCCTGCTCTGCCTGAAGTTGGGGTGACATGGACAGGACAACAGGTCTTCTCGTGGGTAGCCGCCTCTAGAATGGAACCTTTCCACCCACAAAAGTTCCTTCCCTCATGGGTTTTAAAAGATCTTTATAAATTATTTTATTTCAGCAGACTTACCCTAAACCAGTGGTTCTCAACCTGTGGGTCGGGACCCCCTTTGGGGTCGATCGACCATTTCACGGGGGTCGCCAAGCAAGGCTGTCCGCCATTTTTTTTGTCCGCCATTTTTCCCCTTTTCCGGCGGGTGCCTTACCTCCCTTGGGCTGGGCCAGCTGGTGTTCGGCCTGCTCCTTCTCTGCCGCTTGCCAGCTACGCCTCGGCCGGCGCAGGGGTCAGAACCACGCATGCGCGGCGCTCCTGGGCAGGGAAAGTCCTCAACTTACGACCGGTTGGGTAGTCCTCGACTTACGACCGGTTTAGTCCTCGACTTACGACCGGTTTAGTCCTCGACTTACGACCGGTTGGGGTCGCGGCATTAAAAAGGTTGAGAACCACTGCCCTAAACTATATTTAAGTACATCCTGGGGGGAAATAAACTTGTTGCTTTATTGTTTTTTGTCATCATCATCATCATCATCATCATCACCACCATCTTAGCCATTGTCTATCCACTGCAGGATGAAGGCCTTTTCAACATGTTTCCAACCTATACAGTCCTGAGCTTTCTGTTGCCAATTGGGCCCGCCATACTTGCTGATGTCTTCAATCCATTTTGTTTTAAGTCTGGATGCTTTTTAACAAGTGGGATCCATTCTATGACTGCCTTGCTCCACCTGCCATCACCTGCTATGTGACCAACCCATTTCCATTTCAGTTCTGTTACTTTCTTTACATTATTCTGAAAACGCAGCCATATGATTTCCCAGCCACGCACATATTACATGATTGGGCTAGTATTTTAACAGCTTATATTGGGTGTCAGTTCTTCAGGGCAACTACAACATTCTGAGATTAAATACTACTGATGTAATGCTGGGAACACAGTCACATTTTTGACTGAGAGCACTGTAGAAGCATGTCTAATTAAGATTCATGTTCAGCAATATAGATGGAAAGTGGTGACATCACACACCATGTGTGCAGCTTTTCTCTGTGGGCATAAATCCTCAAAACCTTACAGTGATGCTATCATGGTGACTCACTCTGTTTTAAAAGCAACAACATGTACCTCTTTTATATATGTTTATATATATGTTTATATATACGTTTACAATTGTGCTTTTCTGTAATAAACATGCATTCAAAGATGTGGTGTGCATCTATTGTCTTGCCTTGTATTCTTGGTGTCCCAATCTGGGACTGTTTCTCTTGTTTGAACCAAGGCTGCATTTTGGGGATCCACTTTTCTCTGGTAGATCCTAGGACGGTGGTGGCGAACCTATGGCACGCGTGCCACAAGTGGCACGCAGAGCCCTCTCTGCGGGCACACGCGCCATCGCCCCAGTCCTAGGCCTTCAGTTGGGTTTTATAAAACCTTTTCGCTTTAGGCCTCCGCCGCCGTGCGCAAAAAAAAAAGGTTCAATCAATCAGTCAATTTCAACTTCTTGCAGGGAAAAAAGTTGGAATTGATTGATTGAACTTTTTAGTCCCACCCACTCTGCTGTTACCACCACAGCCACGCCCATCCAATGGGCCACACCCACCTAATGGGCCATGCCCACCCGGCACCCGACGATACATAAGTGGGTTTTGGGTTGCAGTTTGGGCACTCGGTCTCTAAAAGGTTCGCCATCACTGTCCTAGGATGTATCCTATCAATTGAGCACTGGCTTTTAGGGGAAGTGTGTCACATGGCCATGCTTCTCAACCAACACCAGACTGCAGTCTGTAATATATTTTTTTTATTTCTCAAGAAGGCCTCCAGGGGTACCGGAGACTCAGAAGCATTCCTAGAAATAAAGTCTACTTGGGGAAGGGGACTGGTATTTCCAATATCTTGATACTGGCAGATACTAAGGGCTTCTCGGTGGCTCAGTTTCACCAACTTGCTCTGTATGTTTGACACATAAAAGCTTTGCAGTGTAGCTCTTTTATCACATAGTGTGCAGAAATATTATCCAAGTGACTTGAGGTTTTCTGTGCATGCTTGAAGGCAGCATGATATTGTTCCCTACTGTTGCTAAATCAGGGATTGGTGACCTGTTCAGAAGCTGGGTCCTACCTCCCCATGTTTAAAAAACCAAAAAAGAAACAACTATGTAGTCTTCAACTACAGTTAAATCTTATAAGATTCTGCTATCTTATATCCTGATCTTCTCACATTTCTCATAATACTTCATGCAAAGAAATTGAAAGCTTGTGAAATATGGATGACATAAGGCCATCTCCCAAGATTTACATTTCAGCTTTCCTATTTACTACTCCATCTCCACCTTTCCTTCCTTTCCTTCCTTCCTTCCTTCCTTCCTTCCTTCCTTCTGGCAAATTCTGTCCTCAGATCTATGGAGGATGAGCAATGCTGTGCAGAACCTTGAAAGGTGGTTGGTTTCAACAAAGGTTTGTATGATTCTTGAAACTGCTTTGCATAGCAACTCTTCTGTTTAAAGATGACCACACTGATTTGTTTCATCTCTAAGAATCCGCATGTTAAAACAGAGTCACATTTTCTATTGAAACCACTGGCTTGTTACAACTGCATTACTTTCTTAGAAGCATGTTCCAGGAATGTAAACCTGTTTTTGAGTAAATAGGGTTCCAGTTAAACTTTTGAATTAGTCTAGATTAAATCTCTGCTTGGAATTGTTGAATTCCTTCTGATGAAACATGCAGGAGGTATAGGGTAAATGACAGACATGGATACAGAGGGAAGCCCTTCTGTGTCATGGGTTGATTAGCTCTTCATTCCAGGACTGTGATTAATACGCTCAGTTCTTCCTTTGCTATGGGGGCTTCCATGGGTGCTCAGAGCTCAACATTAATATTTATTAATATTTCCAGTAGTGTCTTTAGAATATATTGTATATTGAAGCAAATTTAAAAAGCAAAGCTAAGTGTAGTAACTGAACAATGAAATAAGTACCACCTTTGCCCAATACACAGTGGACTTTCAGTTATATTAACAAAACAAAAATGATGATGGCTATGAATAACAGACACTATGGTACAACACATGTGAAGGATGCAGCCTGGATAATGTGGATAGACATGTCTACAATCTGTTATGCTTTTGTTTAGTGTGCTTATTTAGATTTATACCCCCCCATTCCCTTCCAGAGCTCATTGTGGAATACATAACATGCTTTTGTATATTTTTTTCCTTCCAGCAACTATGACTATTTGTTTTTACAACTAGTTTGCTATTGTTGATTTCTTCTATTGCTTCTAAGAGTTGTTAATAGTGTCTCCATTTTATGCTATTGAAAAATGCCATGCAATTCTCTGGGGTGTGTATATGAAAAAAGGGACAGGCAGAGAACAGGAGTATATAAATTTATCACATTAAAATAATGTGATCATCGGGGAAGTCTAACACTGATGGCCAAGCTAAGTGGCTATCTTAGAACCAACATCTTCTATCTAAAAAGGAAGTGAAAAGCAAACCAACATGTTAAAGAGTTGTAGTTTAAGGAGGGAGACTTAGAAGAGACACAGCTGGGCTATTTTACTAGACTACAGCTGGGCTATTTTATTATACTCACAACTCATCTGAGTAGTTCTAGTCTGAGAACCTGAATCTTTGCCAAATTCTTAACAGGTAGCAGGAGAAAGGCATAATTTATTGCAGTGCTTAACCCTTCCTTCACCCTGTTTTTCTACTTCTCTAGTTGTATGGCACAGGATGAGGAATAAAGCTGTTTACTCTCCTCTTGAGATCTGTCCAGCTGTGTATGATTAGAGTCCTCCAATAGGATCCATTCTAATTTGCTTCAAAACTCAAGAATTAATAGGGACACCACAATCAGGTTGTAGTTAAATTGCTATCTAAATTTACTGATCAGTCTCGTTATCGTAATCTATAATCTATATGGGTAGCTATGGAAGAAATAAATGCCAGTTAATAGTGGCAGAAAAGAGTAGGGAGATTTTGCAACATGCTATTGAATTTTTTTGTGTATCATCAGCAAATGAGTAAGAATTCTTGAACACAACTCCGTTGAACCTATCAGTTCAAAATTTCAGCTATGGGATTTCAATAACTGAATGGGTAAAGAACATCAGTTTACACTGTTGATAAGAAATGACCACAGGGGACAATGAAGAAATATCGTTAACACCAATTCAACCTTTTATGCGCTTGCATGAGATATTTTGATATACTAAGAGGCGGGGCATGTATTGTAATATAACAGAACAATTTCATCTATTTGGTATTGTCATGGTATATTAATTGGAATTAATTACTTATGTAGTTAGGTATTTTGTTAATTTTGACTGCACCTTTGCTGATTAATAGGCAGAGTTGAAGATCTAGAGATGAGTTTATAGAAAATGGGGAGATATGAAATGAAGATGTATTTAGTTTTATTTTAAGAGATAGTAATAAGGTAATGTTGAATATACTGCTGGGGATGAAGGGGGAAGGTTTATTTTTATTTCTCTTTTGGGGGGAGTTAATTTTTAATATTTCTTTTTTAATGTATTTTTGTGTTAGATTTTTGTATATTTTTATCTGTTTAATATAATTCTTAATAAAATTCATTGAAAACTTGGTGTAATGCCTATCTGATGTTTATAGAGAATTACATAAAAATGTGAAGCAAATTATATTGTAAATAATTAGTAACGTAGGATATAAAAGATGCACAGTACATTGCTATATGATAAAATGGGTTTTACCTAATAATCTTCTTGCAATATTCTCATGGATAGGTTGGGAATTGGTTATGCCATGTAATTTGTAATATATTCTGCAAAGGCTGAATTACCATAGCTTTTTCAGAGATTATGAAAAATTCTTCTGAAGCTGCAACACACCTCAATTGTAATTAAGATCAGAGTTGTATCAAAGCACCTTTTAGAAGCCATTTTGAGGTTAAAAACAGTCCAGTCTTACTTGGCTTTTATTGTGTTGAATACTTTGGACAAAACAGATCTCTTTACAAATGTAGGAATATTATGTATCAAAACTCAAATCCTTTATCTTCATGATCTGTCCCATGGTACAAGCCACTAGTTAGCTAGAAATTCTGGAATAAGACACTTTTTTTGTATATAGATACCAGAAATTTCAAGGGCCCTTGAGTTGCTTTTAAAATTACAGGCGAAGTTTTGATAGCTCTACTTTTTTACACGCTATGAAATAAATTAGGGGAAAATCCCTTAAATGTGTTTGCCATGTAACATTTTTGCCCAAACAATTCCCAAACTGTTGCCCCACCACCATGCCCTCTGGAAATGGTTGGGTTCCTTCACTGCCTTAATCAGGAAGCATTTGTTTGGTGTGGGCCTAATGCCACAACTTATGTCTGTTTAATTGCATGAACCTTCCAACTGTGACATAACCAAGGCTAAGCAAACTATGTGACCCAGTCACAAAATACATTAGAGATGTACTATAATTAAAGCAGGTTAGGGTACTCTGGATCCACGAGTACCTTCTCTGTATCTCTGGCTGCTCTTTAAAGACACCCCACCTTTTCCAAGGCAGACAGAGGAGTTGTGCAGGTTCAGAAAAATACACATCTGAGTTGCAGTTTCACCATCTCAAATGACTGTAGATAGAACTATTAAAACCTTGCCATATTGTCCCATGAGAAAATAAAATGATTCTCTACATAGACTCGTACTGTATGAAACAAGAATTTGGTTATTTTGGTTTTGAAATGGCAGAAACAGCTCAGACTTAAAAAAGGCGAAGCTTACACATTCTAGTATTTTGCAAAACTAACAGAACAAATGGATATAAGTCAAAGGACATTCTTGAGGAGTTTGATAAAATGCCAGCTTATCTTAAGGTAATAAACAAACAGCTATTTTTTTTTACAAAATGCCACACTTTATTTATCTACAAGGCAGTACAGTGTATTATAAAAAGTGCAGACAAGGCTGCACCTAATTCTATTAAGGCAGCGATGTCTGACATAAAAAAAGAAGCCACTTTCTCTTCACACTGAGAAAAAATCAGATTATGGCAGTCCCAAGGCCATAATTTTCTTTTTGAACTGTGCAGAGTCCAAGCATGGAATCTTTGAACGCGAGACAGTAATTGAAGACGTAAGCAAGATTGTGTTTTCCCAAAATACTAAAGATCTGCATTCTATGTTTTCAAAACCTTTGAAAATACATGCACGTAGGCACATAAAAGCTCTCAAGAAGTGTTTCAAAATATTGCTTGTCCAAGAAAAGAGGGAGCATCAAAACAATATTGCAAAAATGAGAAATGCTAGTGCATAGTCAAGATAGCTACTTGCTCCCCGACTAGGGTTTTCTTTTTTTATATAAATCTTTATGGTCCTTTAGTAGTCCATCTACCTGCTGCAAGTCTGCAACAGCAAAGAACGTTACAAATTTAAAAAAAACAACCCAACCCAAAGTCCATTTGGCATTTACAAAATTAAATTACTGAATAAAAATATAATTTGTTTTCATAAAACTATGCTTCATACAGTAGTAAAAAAAAATAAAAGCAAGCTTTTCTTAATAAAAAAAGGAGAAGCTATCTAGATCTCCATTAAGTAGAACAGTACTTCAAATAATTAAAGGTTAAGTGAGCATTTACAGACAAGGTATGGCCCTGCCTTAACTTTCATAGTAGCATTTGCAGTAATGCTTTTCCTGCAGTATTTCAGACCAAGACATTTGTTCAATGATTTTAGCATAAGCTACTGATTGAGTGCCAGCTCTCAAAAAGGAAAAAAAAACCCAACAAAAACCTAGACAACATTTCCATTGGCACTGGAACTCAGGTAGCAACTCTTCACTGAATTAATACTGTGCACTTGATCTCCCCCAAACATTTTTAATCATTTAAAATCACTGTGTTGTTAAAATCTGCATTATTGACAACTGCATAAAATTCAATACCTGATAACTTAATAGAGTAAAGCATCATCAGTGTAAGAGAACTTTGATCTGTCCATTTCCCCTTTTAAGTTGGGCGAATTCCAACCTGATTAATATATGCTTTTGTGAATGTATGCACTTTGTGCTGCTCCCAAATGCTGTACCATAACAACAAACAAACAAATATACAAAAATGTTTTTCTCCCATGTAGAAGAATGGTAACTCCAAATCAACTGTTAAGTGTTTCGAAAAGAGAACATAATGCTTGTTGGCGGACTTTTACATGACCAGCGTTCGAGCTGAGAATGCACCCATGTATTTGCGTGCTGGGTCGGAGAAAGTCAGCGGATCCTCCGTCTTCCCACAGAAAGCTGAATCCCATGTGTTGCTAAAATGCTAAAGACAAAAAGGAGAGAGCAGAATTGAGAAACAGGGTTTTTCTTCTCCAGCTACTTAACACCTAGCCGTGTGACATTGAGAAGAGGGAAGTCCAAAGGCTGCCTTACAAACCACAATGATAAACTGACGATGGACACAAACCTTGGCTTGTGTACATGCATCTTGACCTCAGGTACCTAAAACATGTGTACGGAATTGTAATACTTGTTTCATCACTTGTCCCTGTCTCAGATGTCCCAAGGGAAGTCAATGGGATTGCAATCTAAAACACATAAGCAAAGTACTCATAGGGGCTTAAGTCTCTTAGTAAAGACCAGTCAGAACAATAAGAGCTCAACCCTGGCCTCCAAAAACCTGTTTACTCTAATTCGTTACCAGCTTTCTAATTAACTTGGCACTCTCTCTCCAATCCGCTTTGTTTATAAGATTAAACTTCGGATTGTCGGGACAAGAACGGACCATGACATTTTGATTAGGAATCCATTATTCTCTCCAAAGGCTTCTATTACAATTGCTACCGGTACAATAATAGGAGTCATGCCAGAAGATAAGTTTATAATGTCCTCTCAACCTTTTATAAAGCTTTGCAAACGTGACCAGGAACAAACTTCTGTTTTATGCCTCTAAAAGATGAGTTATTATTGGTTGCTTTTGATCTGGTTGTCATGTTACTTTCAGTACATTTCTATGAGAGTAATTCTGATGCTGCACTGTGGTTATTTATTCAGTATATGAATCATAGGGTGCAGCAGGTAACATGAAATTCAAGGTTATGATACAATGCATGATAGAGTCAACATGATGTCAGCCACCATTGTCCTGTGCTAAGGGAATCAGTGAATCTTAAGACTGCCTTCTTCTATATCACTCTGCTTGGATGTTAAGATCTTTTAAGGCTCTTCTGATGGATAAGAGAAGAAATAACAACTGCAAAACTTCCCAAATGCTCTTTTAGGTACGCTGTAGGGGAATACGTGCCTGAAATCTTTCTTCTCCTTCTCCTTCTCCTCTAACATTATTATAAATTATGTTTGTCTGGACCCATTCAATTTTTTAGGCTTTGGCCTCTAAGACACCAGGCATTGTGTGTTTTAGCAGTCTGCTGCTGCCTTTGGAACTGCTTTTTATTCTGCATGTCATGAACTGAAAAACAGTGTATTAAAACCAAGCTAACACTTAAGAATGTTCCAAAACAAGAAAGAAGCAACAAAATCTTTACATTAATGCACAAAAGGAGGATCAGTCTTCCATAGAGAAATGTAGGGGGAAAGGTGAAAGGTCTTCCAATAGAAACACATTTCTTAACTACAGTCTGTGCTTGCAATGTTTACAAAAGTTGAAAACTGAACACAACACTGTGTTGGAAAGTGATAAACTTGTTCTGTAGTCTTGCAAACTATCTCTTGCTGCCTCCAGTCATCAGGAAGGACAAAAATGTCAACATACCATGGAATTTGCTGATAGAGATAAGTATTGCTTTCTTCTAACCCATTTGTTAACATTTACTGCTGGGCAATCAGAACTGGTACTTTCACAGCAGCAATTCCAGCAACCCTAATTATAAAACCTATGAAGATACACAACCTTCTATCTCTGTGACAGAAAAGATACATTATGGCATGGAATACTATATATGTTTTTTAAACACGGTCATTCACTGACCATCCAAACCCACAGAGATTTTTGTGACTGGGATCTCCAATGCCATTTAAACTGTACATCCATCAAAGTAAGTTTTTCGATGAAGCAACACCTTACTTCTTCTTTAAAATTCCAGACTTTGGTAATGGTCCTTAATCAGGACATTCCAAAATGATGTGGTATGATACAAGCATCAGACAAAGATAAAATTTAACTATTTTTTTCAATGGTATTACTACCTTGAGTATGCTGCAGAATTAAAATACAATTTAACCAAGAATGGTACAAATCGATTTTAGATGGCACAGCATAAAACTCCATACCACAGATATAAAACTCCATAAAATTAAAATAGATCAAAACCATCTAAATCCCCACAGAAAACAAGTGATGTGACAAAGAGTTTAGCTCTCTAATGTGAACCTGAGTTAACTATGCATTTTTCTCTTGATCTATATCTCTCCCTTAGTTCTTCTTTGGTCTTCAGTAGTCCTGTCATTAAGCAATCAACCTTCATGTCAAAAACAGTCCAAATATGTAACTATGAATTTGTAAAACAGCACCCTCCCACTTTATTAAGGTTTTTTTTTTACGTTTTTAGTCCTCTGCAAACCTGTCAAGGGCAGGTGTGACATATATTTTACCTCACAGATATGCCACAGATATTTCACTAGACAGCCTCCTCTCTCTTGAGCAGCTGGTTAGACTTCCAGTAATTTTGAACACTGCTTAACTCCACTGAGTCAGATCTGCTCAGGGGAAATAGCAGCTGCTGCCAGAATGACTGATCTCTTTTTGTAAAGGATACTTGAAACCCCAAAATGGTTCTGATCATGGAAAATGATGGAACTTCTGGTAAGATCTGCAGGGAGTAGTACCAGCAGTGGACGTTCCTTGACATGATATGGGATAAGGCATGAAAGAAAGTGTTCCAGGTTCCTTCTAATGATTGGCTGAGAGGTTTCCTTCTTTTAACAAAGAAAAGCACTCAGGTATATTGATTAAGATACATATCCAGAATATGCTGGCCAAAACTGCCTGCCTGTCAAACTAAGAGAAAGGATTTAACAGATCCAATTTAACTGAGAAGTTGATCAATACGGTCAGAAAGTGACTGTGTGAGTTTAATTTTGAAAAAAAGTGATAATGCTTATGCCAGAAATCTTCTGATTTTGTGTAGTCTGCTGTAGAAAATAGGGTAACACAAACACACAGATACACATTTTGTATATGGAAATAGAAACTCTTAGGTTAGGATTGCTGCACATGACATTCTAAAGAACAGTATGTGAGAATGAGGGATGAGTTCTGGGCAAAACTGCAACACTCAATCAATGATAATTGCTTGATGAGTATGTTGTGCACTGTAGTTTTGTTTGCTTGAAGATTTGGTTTTAGCTTAAGTCTATTTGCAAAAGAATGAATATAAATCTAAAAACGTGATTGTTGAAATGATTATTTATGATGAATGACTGTAAAGAATTCAAGGGTGATAAAAATTTCTGAATCATTTTTAATTTTTGGTAGCGTGAAGAGGGAAAAATGGAAATAAAAGGAAAGTAGAGGAAATTAGAAAACTGCAAGAAAAAAGTATGTGTCTTGAATGAAAAAGTATTAAAGACATATTAGACTTCCAGCAGGAAATATGAGAAATATTCAAAAATGCATATTAGACAATAAGTGATGGAAAAAGAAAAGGTATTGTATGGTACGTATGTAGAAAAAGATCATTAAAAATAAACTTGTCAAACAGAACAAGAAAGGCCTGTTCCTTGGAGGATTATGGCTGAAAGAGATAGAGAAAAAAACTGAGAGATTTTGATGAAAATAAAAAATTGAGCGAAGATGGTTAAATAAAAATCACCAGTAGAAATGAATGGAATTAAAAACAAAACTGATGAAATTGATTCCTGATGATGAAACAGTCATGAGGGAATGCTGGAAGGGTGTTTCAGAGATTTGTATAGGAATATGTTGAAGAGTAATATCAACAACCTAAGATATGCAGATGATACCACTCTAATGGTAGAAAGTGAAGAGGAACTAAAGAGCCTCTTGATGCGGGTGAAGAAGGAGAGTGCAAAAGTTGGCTTGAAACTCAACATTAAGAAAACCAAGATGATGGCATCCGGCCCTCTCAATTCCTGGCAAATAGATGGGGAAGAAATGGAGGTAGTGACAGATTTTATTTTCCTGGGCTCCAAGATCACCGCAGATAGGGACTGCAGCCAAGAAATTAAAAGACGCTTGCTCCTGGGGAGGAAAGCTATGACAAATGTAGACAGCATACTAAAAAGCAGAGACATCACCCTGCCAACAAAAGTACGTATAGTCAAGGCCATGGTTTTCCCAGTTGCAATGTATGGCTGTGAAAGTTGGACTGTAAGAAAGGCTGAGTGCAAAAGAATTGTCGGCTTTGAACTATGGTGCTGGAGAAGACTCCTGCGAGTCCCCTGGACTGCAAGGCGATCAAACCAGTCAGTCCTAGAGGAGATCAACCCTGACTGCTCTTTAGAAGGCCAGATCCTGAAGTTGAAACTCAAGTACTTTGGCCACCTAATGAGAAGCAAGGACTCACTGGAGAAGAGCCTAATGCTGGGAAAGATTGATGGCAATAGAAGAAGGGGACGACAGAGAATGAGGTGGCTGGATGGAGTCACTGAAGCAGTAGGCGTGAGCTTAAATGGACTCCAGAAGATGGTAGACGATAGGAAGGCCTGGAGGAACGTTGTCCATGGGGTCGCGATGGGTCGGACACGACTTCGCAACTAACAACAACAATGTCGAAGAGTTTGTGTCCAAGAAAAAAACTGATCCAAAGAAAATAATAAACGCTGTGAGAGTACTGAAAAAATAGTAAGGATGCTAATGTAGATTGTGTAACTGGAGAAATCTTAAAATATGGTTGTGATTTACTTATGGAGTGGCTGCGCAAGTTGCTAAATGTAGCTGTGAAGACTGCATTCATGGCTGATGACTGGAAGACTACAATAATTGTTCCCTCTTTACACTCTATTGTCTGCAAAAGCTATGCTGTTAAAGCGACCAATTATATTAGTTAACAGGTTTCAATTGATGACAACTCAACTCCTGAACAATCTTCACTCTAATATCCCAAAATTGAATGAGAACAGATCAAAGGGTACAGGAATGTATTTTCAGCTTTGAACATTTTATAAAATGATTTCCAGAAGCTTTAAGGTTTTATTTTCTACCAGGTCCAAGTTTTTCATATGGCTCATTATTTGGTAGGGAGAAGGCAGACATTATTCCAGTCAATAAATAAGTGGTAGCAATTACAAAAAAAAAAAAAAAGTCCCTGTCTGGCTGCTGCCCTCATTTCACATGATATATAATGTAAACAGTGGCCTGACCTTTTTATCTAAAACCTACAGAAATGAGTAAGGATTGGTATTCATTACAAGCACTCTGTGACCTGATAATTGCCAGGAATAGTCACACCCTAAAGCTCATCACAACTTTGGGATTCTGTTTGTAAGTAAACAGAGATGGTTGATTCATGAGAACAAGTCTGAATAGTTTCCCTTTCAAAGTGTTTACAAGGTTCAAATGATGGCCTTAGTTTCTTGCTTTTCATAATCTAGGCTGAGATTGCTATCCCACTTGTAATACTATCACCAATGTTTTTGTGTGAACTAATACTGAAGCAGATGCACTGTATTAGTTACCATATGCAGCTCTAAATAAAAAATATTCACTTTGGTCTCATAGGAGCTGGGAATACTTTCAATTGTTATGCTATGCCAGGTTTAGAAGTTGGTTTTGCACACGAGCCCTTGGAATTCTCAGCTACTAATTCCATACTTGTTTATTGACACAGAGACACATTCATTTCAAAAACAGAAAATATGTTAAATACTTCTTCTTGATTTCTGGTAATATTTCACTGGTAATATTTTTTATTAAATGGGTTCAGATTGCTAGCTGCTCATTTTATAACATAAAGTTAGAAAGCATCATGATATTAAAGAGAAATAGTATAAAAGTAATCCAGAAAGAAGAAAGCTATTGTTCTAAGGCACAGATATGGTAATTGCATGGATGCTTAGGATAAAACAAAAGTTTTGCATGTTACAGAAAGAAGGGAAGGGAAAGTCACAATCAGAGTTTGCTACACATTAATGAAAACTTCAAAGCCCTCTGAAATTATGACTAGAGCCTACCTGCTTACAGGGGAATAGAAAAAGATCTCCACAGCCAAGGGGACACTATGAAACCAATGAGCTTTTGTTGCCTACAGTGAATAGAATGCTGCTGCTTTTGTTCCCTCTCGTTGTCTTCTTCAGGTGATTGCTCAAAAGCAAAACACGCCACCTAAACAGTGTCCTATTCTCTAGGCAGGGACCTATAGCAGCCATCTTTGGTCTGGATTATACATCTCAAGTCCCAGAATAAATGATAATGGCCACGCTAACTATAGAATTCTAGGAGTTATAATCCATCCATCTTGAAGCATTCTCACAATGGCAAAGGTTTCTTGCAGGAATGCTTTGTTAGTCAATATTAGCATCCGAATACTTCCACAGCTTCCTTCCTAATGATGCTCAATAATAGACGTTTAGGATTTCACTCACTTAAAGCTGCCCCTCATTAATGATGGCCTTTACGATAAACCACTAAATTTTTACTAACCTCCATGTGACAATGCCAAACACAGATGAAACCAACAGTGGTTCTCGTGTTTCTATTTCCTTCTTTTCCATACAGTTTAGTTGGGGCTACTTTTAACTTGGTTGTACCACATCAATGGCGGCCTGCATGTTTTGCATTAGACCACAGATGCTATGAAATTGTGGCCAATTCTTGTTATCCTCTTACCCTCTCTTACGAAACGCATTTCTTTTTTTTTCAAAGCAGATTTCCTGTTAGCACTTTTTAAAAGTTAAAATATGGATAACAAAGGTAACTTTTGCATGTTTATATTATGTTCACATATTATCCATCAAACCATGGAATATTTTCAGCTGTGTCACTCTTAGTTCATTTTGTTACATCATTAATCCTACCTGCATATCCTTCTTCTGGCAACAAAATTATCTCACTTATCCTGTAACGTGTCTTCTGTTACCTCAGGGAAGAGTGAACAGTAAACAAACTCTCCAGAGTTTAACTGGGATATCCAGTTAAGTAAAAGTGAACCTCCAGGGAAAACAGAGCAGTAAAGGCAAGATTGGGCAAAGGTGCTTTCTTAAACCTACTCAATGTAATGGCAGATTCACATATTACATTTTCCTGCAAATAAGTACTCAAGGAATAAGGCTGTGTCAAACCAGTCTTCTTTCATCTGCCATTGTCTATGTTAGTGAACTCCAAATATTTTCAGTAAAATTTATTGCATATTGGCATACAGGAAGAAAATATTAGAATATCTATTCATTCATATATGTTATATTGAAAATATAGCCCAATATATAGAAATAATTTTGTACATTGAGTGTAGCATAGCTGAATGTCTTTCTTAATCTTTGGGAGTTAATTGAATGAATGAATGAATGATCTAACTGTCCAAGCCTAGTGAAGTCAACACTATTCGATCTATTTGTCTAAGTTTAAGATATTTTCTCCTTTGATAGTGGCAGCTCTTCTTTATCTCTCCATGCACTCATTTTTAAATTATTATGACCTCCAAAGCCCCTAATGTGGATTTTGCTGAATTATGGTGCTTCTGCAGAAAAATATTATCTTCGAGCAACACTTACATGAAAACTTTATTTCAAACAGAATCCCACTCATCCATCCCACTTCTACATCTGAATTGTTAAGTTTCCATAGGCAACAGAGACAACTACTAAAGCAACTTCACTGAATGAATTAGAACATGTTGAGGAGCCTCACAACTTTTTTTTTTTTTTTGCTGGTTCGCTTCTTGAAAGAAATACCACAACAAAATTGCTGTGTATTGACATCAGAGCTCCTTCTTGGGAAAAAATGACCAAAGGAGGAATAAACATAATGAAAGCTGGCAACCCAATCCAGAAATGGATTGTGCCCAAATACCTGGAACAGTTGTGGAGGGCAGGAAATTTAGCATCTGTGTACATTTCCATACAGCTCTCAAAAGGCATCACCATCGTTTTAGGTTAACAAAGGGAGGAAACATCATGTACAAACATATTTTCCCTTTTTGTGATCCAGCCCACCAAGTCATTGAATGGACTACTTAATAGCTTCTATCTCCTGATTAGAAAGGGGAAATGGATCAGGAAGTACACCATATGAGTTCCCACAATCAATGATCTAAACAACTGCACACAAACACAGATTTATAGTCTTAAAATTCTTTGGCTACCCAAGAGCTGGAATGGAAAGAAGCCCATTTATTTCCCATTTGTGAGTTCACACTAAAGAAATAATCTAATGCCAACTTTAAGTTAAGGTAACAAGGCATTTCTATTTCATTTACTTAGGGAATAATTGTTTCTAATGTAGTTATTTACATAAATAGCAGTAATGAAATAGTCTACATATTCTGTTGGCTCAGCTCTGTAGAAGTGATTAAGAATAAATTCTCATGAACTTGGCCAACATAGCAGTAATTGTTGTCTAATTTATATTTGCAAATAGCAAAGCCAGAGGCAAATGTTTTTGCGTTATGCCTACGAGACACGTTCAAGCATTAGCACTTCCTTGATAGGTGAAATAGATTTTCATCATTAGACCATTTTATATCGGGACAAGAATGAAGCACGTGAATCTAATATTGTCTACAGTAGTTATCCCAGATTCTACCAGTGAGAGTTGTTTCTTATCATTATGTTCTACTTCCAGGCTTCCTGTAGGTATCTAGCAGAGATGCACTGAGAAACTAAATAGTAAACTAGAAGCAGATCTTTGGTTCCATCTTCAAGGGGTTTTCTTATGATTATAAAAGACGCAATGTATATCCAACTATTCGGGAATAAGCTGAATTCAAAATGATGTCTGAGTGGACATCCCTAGGATTGTACTGCAAAGGTTTTTACATCAGTTTTCTATTGGAAGCTAATTAAAATAGTCAAAGCACTGATCCGGCCAGCTCAGTATTTTCCATGCAGACTACCAATGTAGTTCTGCAGAGAGAAGTTCTTTTCAAATCTATCTGAAGATGTCTGGTACTGAATTAGGTTCTCATTCCCATTCATAAGAAGTCTTGAGTTCTACCACTCAAAAAGGCAATCTTGTAGTGTTTGCTATTCTTCCATTCAACTCAAAAATCAGACTTCAAACTGAGTTTCATGTGGTATCTGAATGAAAATAACCTGATCTGAGGAAGTTCATATTTCACTGTTACAAAAACAAGGCCACCAGAAGTGAGGAGTCAAAAAATATATATCAATGTTTCTTGGCTTCCTTTTCCTTTACACTTTCAATATAGTGCCCCCAACCCCCCCCCCCACTGCAGAAGAAAATAATGTCACTTTTTCACAACTGTACCAAAAGCCAACAGGTTCGATTATAATGTTTTCCCAAGACCTTCTTATTCCTGGAATAGTCTACTTGGTCAATAATACTGGATTCAATAGCTAATTAGGTTTGTGTTCAATTCTTATTCAAACACATCTACAATATTTTCCCCTATACAATAAAGTGAGATCTTCAAGTTTTACAAACAAATTATTCTTTGAATTGAAAGAAGAATTATTTCTCCATTTGGAAGGAAGTTCAATGATTGTCTGTGGAATTTTACAAAAAGAAAATGTTTACCTGAAGTGGGCTACTTGATGATCTAGTTCTATGAAATGTGAATAATTTATGACTGTTGTCTTCTTCTTCCGATGTAGGCATCTTTAAATGTGAACTGGTCAGCAGATTCTGGGGGGAAAAAGACCCACACTAAAATCTTAACCGTGTAAGAATGATGTATAATACTGAATGGATTATTTATGATACAGTGTTAGAGGACTGTTTGGTTATCTCTCTCCATCCTCCTTCCATCCTATCAGATTGCACTTAGAGGATGTTTGAAATTTTGGAGTACTCAAATATTGGAATCCTCTGAAAAAATTAGAAGGACTTTAAAAGACATTTTTGAAAGGTGCAATACTACACACAGGTAGTTCTCGAGTTATGATGGCACCTGGGACCAGAATTCCCAGCACCAAGCAATGCAATCATAAAACATGATGTCAAATAACTACATTGCTTAGTGATGGCAATCCTGGTAGTTGTAACCTCACGACTGCACAGGTCATTAAGGAAGGCATTCACATGACCATAAAGGGAAGAGATGGGAGTTCCAGGTTAAGCCAGCTGGCTGGCAAAAGCTTACCAGGTACTATAAAGCTATAGATCAGTGTTTCTCAACCTTGACAATTTTAAGGCATGTGGACTTCAACTCCCAGAATTCCACAGCCAGCATTGTCAAATTGTCAAGATTGAGAAACACTGCTATAGATTATGAGCAGATGGGTGAAAAAGTGACACCTTGCAATTTCCCGCTGGCTTCCCCACTGACTTAGCTTGTAGGAAGCCAAGCAGGGAAGGTTGCAAACGATGATGAGCGTGAACTGGTTTGCCAAGCGCTTGAGGTGTGATCACACGACTACGGGGATATTGCGATGGCTGCAACTTTGCGGACTGGTCAGAAGTTTGCCACAATATTTATCTGAAAGGAGTTTTTAAAGAACTTCAAGTGAATGTCTGAACCGACATTATGCTGATGTTGTAGGACCAAACCAAGCCATACATAATGTTAACAAAGTGGTTACTAAATAATGCAGGACTAAACACTGGCAAGCAGACGAGGAAATTATCCTTAAGTAGCTACTGAGAGGGGTAACAATTATGAGTGAACTAGTAGGGAAAAGGAAAAATATTTTTTGGGAAGAGTTTAAGGAACACTGGATCATATACCAAAACTTCTCAGTATAGAATAGTTAGTGTGGCATTTGCATGTACTATGCTGGATTGCATTCTCTGAATTTAGTAAACTTTAAATTTAAATCTTGGTTACTGAAACAAAAGGTGGTTGTATCAAGTTCCTAAGGAAAATGATATTCAATGAAAATATTTTTTATTAATTTTTTTTAACAACCTTCAATGTAAAACTCCTGTGCAATGTGCTGAATTGAAAGAGATTAATAAAATGAGGGCATGCATAAAAAACATAACTGACAAAATATTAAAAATGTAGTCTAACACAGGATTGTTCAGAAGCCAAGTATTTTCTAGTTCTACTACCTCCAAAATTAGGTAACAATACAACTGACAAAAGTATAAATATTTACCTAAAATATCTTGTTGACTAAGCTATTTTGCATCTGAATTCTATTTATATTGTATTAGTTTATGCTTTTTATAGAGGATGCTGATTAGTATCTCTTCTACTGGTCAAAGTAAGAAAGGATTTCATTGCCTCATCACTTAGCAAACATCTCAGAGATCTTTTATCTTAGAATGTATTAAGTGCATCTTTACCCAACAAAAGGGATAGACATTAGGAAAAAAAATACACTTTGGCATTAATCAGGCTGACATTAAATCTGTTAATATCACCATATTTGCCACCTATGAGCAGATTGCCATAGTCATAGACTTCGTATGGATAATATAATGAAATATGGGACTCATTTATACAAAATACAATAGGTTAAAAATGGGATAGTTATATAAATGTTCTAGAAATGTATAATAATTGCATTCAATAACTATATATAGAAGTGCAACTATTTATTGCTAAAATGATCTTTTTTCTTTGCTGTTTCCATGTTTTTTTTAATCGACGCACTGTATGTATTTTTATCTATGTTTTGCTTGTTTTCTTTATTTTAAAAAGCCATAAAAGAATTTTAAATTCTCCTCCTGTTAATATTACATTGTTTTCAATGGAGAAATTGAATTAATTGCCTCATGCTGAAATAAGTGAATTTCCCCTTTTTTTTAATACTAATATGTTTGCATTTCCAAAACAGAATGTGAAAATTATGGGCACCACATCCTCAAGGTGTAGCCTGTGGAAAACTCCCCTGTACAAGCTTTTTCCAGCCATTAGTTGACTATAATCTGGAAAATGCCCAGATACGGGCTATTCTTTTCTTCTTTTGGCCTCAGAACAATCAAGGTTGTGCAAACAAAAACCACAACAAAAACACCCCAGCCCGAGATGTTGAGATGTAGGGCATTAATACATACAGGTACATCGTCTGCTGATGATGCATATGGGAAGAGCTGTGTGTTTAGCCCTTCCCCTTCCCAACTATTTGAGCAAAGGAAGTTTTCTGCTTTCCCTGATGGAGAATCCACCTGCAGGCAGGAACAAAAGCCATATTAAAATAGAGTTGATTGACACATTCTGTCTTGCTTAACAGCAAGTGCGTTTTGACATAAGCTTTGGCACCAAACTTAATTCAGTCAGCATACAATGTCCTGAACTACTCTATGCAACAGAGATAAGTGAAGTGCTTCGACTTTGAAACAACTGTTTTTGGTGTTCTGAGTGTGAAAGAAAATACAGTTTTGTTCCAACATGAAAGCATTTAGAGCAGTGTTTCTCAACCTTGACCATTTTAAGGCATGTGGACTTCAACTCCCAGAATTCCGCAGCCAGCATTGCTGGCTGTGGAATTCTGGGAGCTGAAGTCCACATGCCTTAAAATTGTCAAGGTTGAGAAACACTGATTTAGAGTGTTTGGACTGGGCTGTTTGATGAATTATGATTGGGCTTCTTTCTTCAAATCTTTTCCACTTTAACCAATACAGCAGCAGAGACCCATTATGTCCTTGCTGCTATTGGTTTAGCCCAGACATGTCAAACTCGCGATGTCACATGATGTCGTGCAACGTATCGGGACAGTTTTACCATTGCCGGTGCGGTGGGCGCGGCTTCCGCATGACGCGTCCGGCCCGTAGGCCAACAGTTTGACACCCCTGGTTTAGCCTATGTGGGGTAATACAGGAATGAAGTGCTAGAAAGGAAACAATGAAGCACAGGTAGAAGACCGTTGGAGCTGCCTGGTAAATTATTGCTTTTCAAAAAGGTGATGTTTGAGTTCATCTGAATGCACCGGTGGGTCCCACTGGTGTAGATAATGCAAAAGTGCATGTTTGTGTGCATTGCTTTGCCTCACACAGAAATATTATTAATGCTACAGAAGCTATTTAAATGTAAATACTACTGGTGCAATATTGGCTTGCTCAAATTTGCCATGCATATGCATGCTTTCAAAACTTGTAATGTTACTGCAGTATTTATTCATGCAATTCAAAAGCACTAGCATCCTTTTTCCCCCCTCTGGCAGTCACTAGATGCCCCTCTATGCAAGCAAAAACATCAGGAAAAGACACAGTTGCTTTTACTGAGCTTGTTTTTAAGCTGACAAGCTAACTGCAAAAGAAAGAAAGAAAAAAGATTTACAAAAAAATGACAAAAAGTGGTCAAAACATCAGGAAAATCTCACAAGGAGATGTACTACTTAAAAATAATATTAAATAATCTAGCTGCTCTTTTTGTCCTGCCATCTGTTGGCTGAGTGACCCATAAGGTTTGTTTTAAGAAACTGAAAATATTTCTTTCTGCTGAATGGGCAAAAATAGGTGGGTAATAAGAGATGCTAATCAAAGTAGATTTCTTAGTTGATGAACTGCGTTCCTATTGTCTCTAAGCATTTTATGTTAATACTGTATTTTCAATTAAAAACCTTGTCTTTGGCTAAGTTTTCAGCAGTTAGGATATAAACATCAGTCAGCATGACCACCACCCCACTTACTCTTCTTGCCCTAAAAGTGAAAGGAAGTACTGGTAGCAGCTGGTAATAAGTTACTAGAACTGGAATAATTAAAATAATTTGAGTTTTGTTCTAAAGGAACACAGAACATTCAAGTGTTCAATTACTCCAAAGGAACAAGCCAATTCAAATCATTCTGAGAGCATTTTGAATGGGGCAGACCTGTTCCAAGCTTGAAATAAATGGATTTCCTGTGTCATGCACACCTCTAACACTGAACACTAGCACTCAGGATCTGTTCACTTTAAACAAATTTAAACTTGCTGTTATTTGACTGATCTAACATGAATTTAGCCAGATTTCAAAGACACTTCTTTTTTTTACTAAAGATTGCATATTATGTTGAAAGATGTCTTTTCACTGAGTGGATTATAAGCCTGGACATGTTTTGTTAAATGCAAATTATTACTCTACCAATGATATCCAAAATAATCTAATCTCAATAGATAGAGTAAAATAAGCCCTAGTGAAATATTGTTCGCTATCTGCGTAGTGGAATTTCATGAGATTGGAAATCAGAAATATCAGTACTGTACTATTTTTATAGGACTATTAATTTTTTGGGGACTTCCTATTGGCAACTTCATGTGTTACTTTCAACTAACCAAAGTTTAGAACCATTTCTGAATATTCTGATTAATTTCTCAAAAATGTAAATTAGAATAGCAAGTTCTTTTCTGAAAGTATCCTGCCAAAGTTGATTTTTCCGAGGCAGTGCTTAAAATGATTTAGAAGCATTTGTTGGCAAACTGAATGGAGCTTAATGTAAACTTAAGTAAATATAGTTTAACTTGCCTCTTGTTTGATTTTCTTCAGCAAAGGGAAACCATTTTCACATAGGCTGGATACAATGCCAGATTCATCAGACTCCTGTTTGATGACATCTTGCAGGTCATCTACCAGATGAGTTGGTGTTTGAGGCTAAAAGGAAGAGAGGGAAATACACCTGAACAGCAGAAAATGCTAAACCCCAGAGGTTTATGTAGTTTGGTGTTGGACTCCTGGATTGCTTTCCAAAATTGGCACAAAAGTTTAGTGTGACCTCAGGGGGGGGGAAAAACCCATATTATCTACATTTCAATCACAATAGGCGCAAATTAAATTAAATCCAATTTGATCCTACTAACTTTCGGCATGCAGTTCTTGGCTTGTTATATAGCCAAGTGCAGTTATGTTCTCCATTCCCAAAGATTATGTCCTACTGGAGCTTCCAAAGAAACCTCATTAAATCATCCACTAGCTTCCTATTTCTCTTTTATCAGTTCTGAAATTCTGACAGGCCTTCATTTTGGCCAGACATGCCTTCTCCTATCTGTCCGGGTACTACAAATATAATTCCATCAGTGTGTATCCTTTTCATCACTCCCTCTCTACAAAGAATCCCCAATGGCTTAAATAAATAAATCCTATCTTGAAGAAATTTCAGGGTAAGACAGCATGACTTCTGTTTATCAGTTCTTCTGCAGGCCATTAGTTGCATATATCTTTCTGAGTTCACCACAATAAACACTATCTGCCTTTCCTCAGGTCTGAACATTTGTATTTCTTTTTTATCTCTATATATTTTCACTTTTGCTTTTATTTTATTTTTTTCTGACTTCTGGCCACATGGCTGTAACAAAGGTTTGATCGATCATTAAGCTAGTGCCCTTTCTTTTCTTACCAGCATTTTTAGGGGTCCATATTTTAATTCTTGAGCTGCAATTGCATTTTTAAATGGGGTTGGTGTTCTTGGAGAACTCTCTAATATTGATCTTTTGATAGCTGGAGTTCTGAAACTTACCAAACTGAAAGAAATAAAGAGTGAGGGGGAGGGGAGGAGAGGAGAGGAGAGAAACAAGTTACAAAACATTAGTTGAAACATTTTGCTTAGAATACAACTAGAATATTGCAAAAATTAGAATGTGTTACAGCTGCAAATTCCCCATTTCACTCTCCCATTTATATTATGGAAATACTCACACTGGCTTGTCTTACAGGCAAGCTAAGTGAATTTATCTGTTTGTTTTTTAAATTTATTTGCACACCATTATTCAAACGCTTTAGAACAGGGGTCTTCAAACTTGGCTCTTTTACGACTTGTGGACTTCAACTCCCAGAATTCCTCAGCCAGAGGAATTCTGGGAGTTGAAGTCCACAAGTCATAAAAGGGCCAAGTTTGAAGACCCCTGGATTAGATGATGATTCTATACATAATAGTAAATTGATTAGCGCTGCACATATAGTCCTCATTAAGCATCAGTTTGAAGTTATGATGGTGCTGAAGTAGGGGACTGATCACCTTTCTTCATAGTTGTGGCCGGCACAACATCCCGGTGGTCACATCATCGCAATTTGGCCATTCATCAACTGGCTCAAAACTGCAACAGTCACAGCATCGTGGTCATGAGATCACCATTTGCAACCTTTACTGCTGGTTTCTGACAAGCACAGTCAACGGGAAAGCTGGCAGGAAGTAGCAAATGGGGATCACATGACCGGGGGGGCACTGAGATCATGGGCAATTGCCATGTTGAGTCACATGATGCTGTACTTTGCAAGTGCATCACACAGCAATAGAGTTGCTGGTCTCAATTACTATTGTTAAACAAGGCCTACCTGTTTTTAATTTCAACGTCAATTGTTTAAATCAAGTAAATTAACTGGTGTAAATAAGGTACTTATTGTGAGTACAGAATGAACCTATACGGGTAGTCCTCAACTTAACAGTTTGCTCAGTGACTGTTCGAAGTTACAACGGCACTGAAAAAAGTGACTTATGACCATTTTTCCCACATGACCATTGCAGCATTCCCATGGTCGAGTGATTTGCATTCAGATGCTTGACAACTAACTCACATTTATGATGATTGCAGTGCCCTGGGGTCAGGTGACCACCTTTTGCAACCTTCTGACAAGCAAAGTCAATGGGGAAATCAGATTCATTTAACAACCGTGTTACTAACTTCAGTGATTCCCTTAACAAAAGTGGCAAGAAAAGTCGTAAAATGGGACAAAACTCACATAAAACAAATTTGTCACTTAGCAATATAAATTTTGGGCTCAACTGTTGTCGTAAATTGAGGACTACCTATATTACACATTTTACAAGCAGTTTATAGAAAGGATTCTGCTGTAAGGGATAATATGAAGACATAACTCTCAAAAGCCATGACAACACTCTTTACTGTGTAACTTGTCGCCTTAATCATATTGAAAGGGGCAACATCATTTGAGTGCTTTAAGCACCAAGCTATCTTTCACTGAGGCAAAGGGGAACATAATTTGCACAGCAATTCCACACACATAAAAAACAGCTGCAACATTCTCATTGAGAGTTGAAACTGCTGTCAAAAATATGATTTAAGAAGACTTACGAATTATTTTCTTTGTGGCTCTTAAATGCTTGGTCTTTTTGAAGAGCTCCTGTAACAGCGACTTTATGAGTACACAGTGGCGTGGAACTTAAAGTGGGATTGTCCAGATCCAGACTTTCTTGGATAGAAGAAGTGCTGAAGAACTGCAAAGGTACATTTTTTATGGAATTAATGGTTTTTAGCTTTTGAAATAGCGTAATCAAGTAAAACCAAGAGAAGTGAAGAAAAGGAACTCACAGTGTAACTCTGTATATCAGTACTAATTTCATGTAACAACATAACTGCTGTTATGCATTTTGATTAGTGTATTTCCAAAATTTTACATTTCTGTTGCTTTAGATTATTTCTTTAGATTTCTTCCAAGATGATATTTAAAGAACAACTACCTTTTCAGTGGAATTTTAGCTATCAGGGAAGAACAAATTTTTCTGAAGATTATGATGTACTCCAGCTAAAGTAGAACAACACTGGATTTTTTTTAAATAAATTCCTATTTACCTTGTTAAAACATTATTTTGCTTTAACAGCATGGGTAGTAAAGGATGCACAGAGCTTTTAAAATGTAAATATTTGATTTTGTTTGCAAAAGACTGTTACATTTAAAAAAAAACAGAACTGCAAAACTAGTATAGATGAATTCGTTAACTTGTCATTTTAGACTTTTTCCATTTAACCAAACACATTTATGTTTAAATCTTCTATGTGACCAAGACAATTTAAATATATCCATTCAACTGATTTGTAAGTCACACTGCACAGTTCCTCCAATACCATCCAAATTTATTTTCATTATTAGGTTAATGCTTTTTTTCTTTTTAAAAATGAACTTGTTAGTACATAATTTGGAAGTTAATTGTTTAACCCAAATTCTGGGATTATATGAAACATCCTGCAAAATGGATGAAATAAAAAAAATGATTACAGGAAACAGGAATGCTAATTTTGGACAGATGAAGGAATTTACAAGCCAGAGTAAAGCAAACAGACAACAAATCCTCCCCAAATCATCAAGAATTAAATATTCAGGTAAGTTAGATTGTTTCCTCTCTAAACCCAACAATGGGTAGATTCAAAATCAGAATGCAATTAACAAGCACGGCAGGGATTAGTCATTTGCCCCAAAGATTAGGTTCTCCATGTTGTTAACACCTTACTAACTTAGAGAATTAGTAACAGTTAAACAGAATTGCTCTACCTGGGAAGGAGAGAAAGGCAGGCTTTTGACAGGGGAATGCTTAGGAGTTGAGCTGCTGACTTCAGTAAGAATGAAGGACTTATTATGACCATTGGCTAAATGGTTCATGGGATGGCTTCTCTTTGCACGCAGAATGACCAACGGAGGTGGGCCACATTTGGAGCCAGTCAAGGACTTTGGCAAGGCAAAGGAATCCTGACTCAACATGGCTTTGCTCAAGTCTGCAAGAGGGTGTCCTTCCGGCCTACACACATTGCTGTCTGTTTTCTGAAGCTGTGGGGTCCTGTCTGAGGGAACCTGGGTAGGTGAAGCATTTGATGTTTCTGAGAATTCAAAACTGCTGCGATCACCCCATGACGACAGATCCTGGAAACAATGGGGGAAGCCACGAATCTATGAGAAAGTGCATGTTCCTCCCACCTATTTTAAGAAGCTCAACTGGATTACTAACACAACAGCATTAACAAAAGGAGAAAGATCGGTTCCTTTTTAATTTGAGTTTGACCCAGTTGTGATACTATTCCGAAATGTAAAAATTAAGATACAAATCACCCTAGTGATATTATTTCAAAAAAGAAGTATCTCAAACTGGCTGTTTAATCAATTGTAAAAAGTCTTGTTACACAAAGATATTCTCCACTGACTAAACTTATGCAATAGCAACATCCTTAAACAGAAAACTGTATATCAATCAGTATGTATAACGTTATAAATTTCATGTATCTCTTAGTTTATTAAAACTCTCGTCTCAAACTACAGTGCCTAAAAGTAATACATGTTTTTACTCTTTAGTTAGAATCCTTAATACAATGATTTTATTGAAATTATGATTAAAAAAACCCCATCAGCACTATAAAAAAAGCCGGGATCCAAAAGTCTAATATATTACTGAAACAAAAGATGTAATATAATATTACTTTTACAGCTTATGTAATTTTTTTGCTATAATTAGGCACATATTATTTATAAAGTTTGTTTTTTATTAAATTTTTATGCCACCTATCTTCCTACAAGGTGACTCTGCGTGGTTATTCAGCGAATAACTGTGTCATCTGAATATTCATATTGAGCAGAATTTCCAGGATACGTGCATTCTATATTTATATGAGTTTAATAAATACTACATTGCTCAAACTAGGCAAACTTCAAACTAGGCTAACCTGTTCTTATTCAGAAATACTTGTATTTACTTAATAAGACTTAATTCCGATTAGCCATATAAATGACTGAACTTTAAGAAACTTAAGCCAAACATTTTAGTAGCCATATAGCAACGGTGAAAACTGTTACAAGTAGTCCTCTACTTAACAACAGTTAATTTAGTTCATTCAAAATTACAACGGCGCTGGAAAAAGTGAGTTATGACCGTTTTTCACAGTTATGACCTTAGTATCCCCACGATCATGTGCCCAAAATTCAGACTTTGGCAACTGGTTTGTACTTATGACAATTGCTGTGTCCCCAGGTCATGTGACCCCCCCCCCCTTTGTGACCTTCTGGCTAGCGAAGTCAACGGGGAAGCCAGATTCACTTAACAACCGTGTTACTAATTTAACAAATGCAGTGAGTCACTTAACAAATGTGGCAAGAAAAGTTGTAAAACAGGACAAAACTCTCTTAACAAATGTCTCGCTTAACAACAGAAATGTTGGGCTCAACTGTGGTCGTAAGTAGAGGACTACCTGTCTTTAGCCTTTTATGCTGGAGGCCAGAACATTTAGTATGACCGTATATAAGAAAGCATACTGTTGTAGACATGGCATGCAGATTCCCCTAACGCAGTCACACGTTAGAAGATTATCATTCTACTTACGGAATCTATTAGCTGAAGTGTTTCTGCAAATTCTAAGAGATTCTTAACATTATCCAGGAAGTTACTCTGGTGAACAATCATGCACCTTGCAGGGGATGCACTCTCTTCAGGCAAGCAGCCATGGTCCATTGGTGGAGATGCAGTGCAATGATGCTCCCCCAAAGAGGAAATGGCTGCACCATTACCACTCGTTCTGGTACTGTCTGCAATTGTGGTGCTGTGCCATCCTGGATAATCTGAAGTGTGATTCTGAGTCTAAAAAAGAGGGGGAAGGGGGGATGAGAAGGGAAAAGAAAGAGAAAGGCAGAAGGAACTTAGTAATGAAATTGCACAAGGCGTCAGATGGCTGTTGAAGGAAAAGATAAAAGTGGTTGCATCATCTAAGCACTTAATGCCTATGAAACAGTTGTCAAGATGTTTCCTTTCATCAGTGCAGCAAAAGCGGGTTTTAGAAGGGTAGAAGATTTATAGCTCTCATTTTGGCATTACCTCATTTTGGGCAACAACTCTGCATCTTGGGCAAGTAAGTATAATTGTAAGCCACACAATCATGGTGTTATTTCACCAAAGTAGCTGAATTCATTTTTCTAGTGAGAAGCAAGGAAATGGCAGATTTTTTCTAGTGCAAGCTCACACCTGTCTGTACCTAAAGGATTTAGAAGTTAAATCTTTTAGGTCTGCTCCGTATCGTATCTGAAGTTACCTGAACTGGTGTGATTTACTTTTGTGGGCCAAGATTAGAACCAGCATTGACTTTTGGGGGACTTCTTCCTATCCCTGTCTAGCACTACAGCTTACACCAATGCAATGGAAAGGCTGTAAAATCAATGCAGTTAAGAAAGCAGAAAAGCAAATTAATAGAAGCCTCTTTACAGTATAACCATGCAAGACAAGAAATTGCAAAACGTAAGATAAAAATTAGAAGTGGCCAAACTAACAGGTCATGCACACAGTTGTTTTGTCATACTAACTAGAAAGTAAATATTAACAGAATTCAGTTATACACAGAAGTTTCTGCTGGCTACCACTTGGGTTTGTCTGCAATACCTGTATTAAGTCATTTCATAAACTGGTTTGTTATTTTCTTTTTCTTTTTAAAAGAAATGGAAGGAAAACAAATTTATGTATTAAAGTAATAGCCAGCTCTGGTTTGATGCATGCAGTTACAGAATCTAACTTTCTTTAAAGAAAAACATTATCAAAACATGAAAAAAAATCATGACATGACTTGGACTGTGATTCCCAAACCACTTGGAATTAGAACTGTAGTCTCTCAAGCCAATTAAACTAGATGCAACATGTCCACGATGCAATATGTATGCCAGAAGTGGCCCAGGCAAAGGATGCTTGTGGCATTCTGAAAAGCAGCAAGTAAGCAGGGTGTGGACAGAGAGAGGCTTCAATCTTTGCCTGCTTCTTTCCTGTAGTGTTGCTCATTTGCCCTGTGAGAAGAGAGCTACTGGGTTTGGGGCGGAGGGAAGAACTACATATATCTTGTATTATTACTATTATGGTTGGTTGCACAATAAGCCAGATGTTTACACTAGATCTGGCATTTGTATCCATTTATTGAGTCCTTCCCAAGGACTTAAGCTAGGCAGATGTTGTTTGATGGTATTAAAGCAATCGTTGCAGGATCTGGGTGTTCAAGGAAAGCTACCTTTTCCAATTGACTGGTGGCGATTTTCTCAATGCCAATGGTGTTCAATGGTGCTCCAGCTATTCTGGAGTTGCACCTAAGTTGCCTATTACTATTGCTTGTTGAATATTCTTGCCTCCTATTGTCCTCACAGCAACACTGCGAAGTGGGTTAGATTAAGAGAGAGTGACTGCCCCAAGTCACTCACATGGCTTTCATACTTAAGGAAAGCCTAAAACTCAGACTTCTGGTTTCTAGGCCAGTACCTTTACCACTACATCAAAGTGGCTCCAATATGTGTTAAATATTTAATATTTAAAGGAAGAATCAACACAATGTCCATTTGGATTCCTCTCAGGTTTTCATTTTTCTGCCCCTAAGTTCAATTCATCCTATTTCTACACTGGGTTGACGTTGACTGTGTGTGTGTGTGTGTGTTTTAAAAAAAAACTGCATAAAAATTATAGATGTTTCTGTGTATATTTGTCGCCACAGATGCATTTTCTATGCAATTTTGCCTAACATGTTTTTGTAAACAAGCAATAACCGATTTCTCTAGGTAATATCAACTACTAAAAATATTGCTGGGTGTATCATTCAGGTTTGCACTTTCATTGGAGAACTGCAAAATCCAAATGGCTTTTCATTTTGCATTATTTTGGAAGTGTGAAATGACACATTGGGTGAAACTAAATTAAATATCTTATGGAAGTTTCAGAATCACAGGACAAAAGAATAACACGTAACTGAAGGAATCCACCATGGAGGAAAAAATGCAAGAATTAGACACTACATTTCCATTATGCAAAGTATTGTAAGTTCTTCATTATCTCATATTTCATCTCAGCATAACTCAGGTGGGAAGGCTATAATATTTTGCCCCAGTCAATGGAAATATAGAGTCCCAATTAGTATCATAAAAAGAGAGAAAATGAAGGAAGAGGAAAGAGAGGGGAAAAAAGCAAAGAGAAGCACTGGGGTAAAGCTGCTATCCCTCCATCCAAGTACATGGTGACATTCTTACTGGTAATGCCTGCTGCCCTTTCAGTTCATTCTCAGTCGACATTAGTAGCAATTCTAATTCCTTTATTCGTTTTTCTTTCTCAGGGTCTTCATCATTATAGTGTCTCTGAAATTAAGAGTTAAGGGAAAAAAGAAAGTAAAGGCCCTGCCAGATGCTGCAGTCACCATGATAAGAATGCCTCATGCCATGTTGTAGATAGGCCTGAGAGACTTCTACCCACTGAACAATGTCCACACTAAACTTTTATAGAGATTCATGTTGAGACATGAGACTAATGATACCATTCTGGAGTGATTTCTAACTTTGCCCTTCTCATTTCAATATTGCATCCTTTCTGATCTCCTTTTTAGCAATGTAAATATCATACTGGCTCCCTGCTAACTGGGTTGAGCAAATTAGAGGTTAAACTCAACCAAGTATGCCTCCTTTCCTGGAATATATTTTCCCCTTCTGCTTTTGCGGTTTTTCCTCACCAAATCTGAATATATGTTGCTCAGCCAGTTTCTTCTAAACCAGTGTTTCCTTATCTTGTAAACCTGAAGATAGGTGGACCTTCAACTCCCAGAATTCCTGGCTGGGGAATTCTGGGAGTTGAAGTCCACACTTTTTCAAGACTGGAATCAAATTTGCTGAAGCTAAAGCTAGTCACAGCACTGTATCTACAAAATTACTTCTTTAGTATTTGCCATAAAATATGAAAGAGCTTAGCTTTTGCTTGACTGCAAGATAAAAGTATTTGCATCTAATTTGCACATCAGATCTACATCAAATTGACTCTTCAAATTATCTTTAAGATCATCTACCTGTATAGCTGCAGCAGCTGGCTGGGGTACATTAACAATATTTACATGAAGTGCTACTGGATATGGGATTTGAGGAGAGACCTATACCAAACAAATGAACAAAATAAAACACAAATAAAAAATGTAAATTATTTGTCATGCTAAAATGCTTCCCAATTACATAACTGGTTTAAAGAAACAACAAAAGCCTTCACATTAATCATTCTATTTCCTTGAAATGCAATTGTGTGTTCTCTTGAAGTTAATAATTTCAATAAAAATTTACAAGGAAGTTCTCAAGTTTCCAGGTAATTTGTAATTAAAACAACCCTAACAAATTGATGGCATCATGGCCACTACCATTAAGGCTACTCCTGGAATGACATTTTTTTTTATTATCATATCCAGCAGAAAATTAAAGAATCCTGCTCTTGCCTTTTAGAATTAATTGCTGGTTTACAATAGACAATGCTTCATAAACATTGATAGAAAAATATGGATAAACCATATGGGAGTGAATCTAGAATAACATGTTCTACATTATAGCCCAGATAGGAAGAACAGAAAAAAAATTACCTATTTGTGTTACATAAAAATGCATAACCCTATGATGCTACCCACATTTCATCAAGTCCTGAAATAAAGTTTTGCTATTCAGTTGTATTTCACCTCAACATTTCATTTCACCTCAAATGTTGTGAAAGTTAAAATTAAAAACCCAAAGAAAATATACATACTTGTTTTATAAGTTGACATTTTGCCAATCCTGGCAAATTTTGATAGTTTTTTTTCCTATGCTTTCTAATTATTCCATGCATAATAACAAATTACATTTTTTTAAAAGGTCCTTACTAGATTTTTGGAGATTTCCTTATTTTATGCAATAACTAATGATTATTATTATTATTATTTATTAAATTATGGTATGTAACCATGTACAGTATATTTGCATAAACTAATTATTTGGTCTCTAGCCAGTTTATAAACTAGCAGATGTGTAGATTAGGAGAAAGGTATATATTTAGATCCAAAGGATGGTTAAATTATTTCTTTGTATTTACTTCCAATGTATTTTTAAGTTAAAAAATTAAAACATTTACAGTATCGTCAAGACAGGATAATAGGTGCCTCTCTGCATTTACTCCACTGTGATTTACAGTCAAAAATATTGAGCTATCTGAGCACATTGACTGACAAGAGTTGTTTGCAAGAAGAAGCAATTTAGAGAGCAATCTTATTGAAGTTCATGCATGAGTTCCATTTAAGCACACTTTATTCTCAGTAAAGTTAATACAGGGCTGCTTTCAGAGAGCAATTCTATGTGCGTTTATTTAGAAAATCTCCGCATTTAGTACAATACATTTACACAAAGATCTACAAGTAAACTGAGAAATCCTAATTAGCACTTTTCCTGGCCACCCGATATGATCTAGGAGTATCCAGTGCTGTAATGTTGATCCAACCAAAAGCTACAACCTCATTGGTAGTTTGTATCACAGACTCTTCATATCCAAATAAGATACTACTGCCCAATTGGATCATGGATGCAAATATAACTTATAATCCAACTGTTTTCCATTAGCTTACATTTTGCGTCTCAGAAATATGGTAATACGAATAGTCACTGGCCGCTGTTGCTTGAGTGTCTGTTGCCAGATGCACAGAAGGTGGAGTGTGGGTAAAACCCATTAAATGATTATTCTTTGGAAAACCTGAAGACTGGTTGACTTTTGAAGCCTCTTGAAGGTAACCTTCTTGTTCAACCTTTCGACGCATTGTAGAATTCCAATGGTTTTTGATAGCATTATCAGTTCTGCACAAGAACATTGGCAAAAGAAAAAAATATATATACAGTATATATTGCACAAATAGAATTTTCAGGCCTGATTATGTTGACTGGGAGGAAACAATTATTTTATTACTATGACATGATAGCAGTGTTCCAATATCTCAGGGGCTGCCACAAAGAAGAGGGAGTCAAGCTATTTTCCAAAGTGCCTGAAGGCAGGACAAAGAACAATTAACCAGTGGAACAACCTGCCTCCAGAAGCGGTGAATGCTCCAACACTGGAAGTTTTTAAGAAGAGACTGGACAGCCATTTGTCAGAAACGGTATAGGGTTTCCTGCCTGAGCAGGGGGTTGGACTTGATGACCTCCAAGGTCCCTTCCAACTTTATTATTATTATTATTAATTATTAATTATTATTATTATTATTAAACATTTCAGAACCCTAGTAAGAGTTTCCTAGGCAGTTTCAAGATGGTTATTTCACTTTGCATTTTAGTTAATTCTCCATCTATTTTTAACTAGCCACAAAATACAATAATACAAAGCTGCATACAAGGCTAATCTCCCTCCACTTCTGAAGCCAACTCATGTTAGCCTTCTCCGATCCCAGACACTGCACTCCTAACATAAAGTTCAAATGGGGACGTGGAGCAACTTCCTGATTTTTTGGTATAATATATCAGGACTCTTCACTTGTGAAATATAAAGGGAAATCTGCCATTCTAAAAGAAGCCTGGCTGCCTGAAATCAATGCACATATTTAATGCAAGAATTATTACCTCCTCTGCCCTCTAGACCAGGGGTAGGCAACCTTGGCTTTTTTATGACTCGTGGACTTCAACTCCCAGAATTCCTGAGCCAGCATGGCTGGCTCAGGAATTCTGGGAGTTGAAGTCCACGAGTCATAAAAGAGCCAAGATTGCCTACCCCTGCTCTAGACTAATGAATTAAACCAACTAAATAGGCAAATGAAAGAAACAGCTGCTTGAATTCAAGTTCTATATGGAGATATCCCAAATCAATAGAAATCCGTCTGAGAAATACAAGAGCAATAAGAATCCGTTAACACTGTTAATGTTGCTTGAATTTAAACAGAACCTTATGAACACATTGAAAAAAAAAGGTTATGTAAACTTTTGCAAAAATAAGTTTTTCTTCCCCAAGTTCCTCATGGGGCTATTAGTGGTTAAAGCATGGGTGTCAAACTCGCCGTATCACATGATGTGTCACGACGTATCGTGACTTTTTTCGCATTGCCGGAGCTGGGGTGGACGCGGCCTCCGTATAACGCAACCGGCCCGCAGGCCGGCAGTTTGACACCCCTGAGTTAAAGGGATGGATGGAAGGAATTGATCACTTCCATAATTTTCTAAAGTCAATGGAGTTGTATTATAATAGCTGTTATTTGACCTGGTTACAGGCCCCCTACACTTCAACTATTTTGTTTCTTAGTTACCTTTAGAAGTCTTAGCAAAACTGGGCAAACCTTGGTATGTGCTTTTACAAGAGTGTTAAGGTAGTCTACAAACAGCAAGGTGGTAATAGGTCTTATCTATTACTTTTGTTATAGGGGCAGAACAATTATTGTTACTAGTTGACTATTGTACTTAGGACCTATTTCCATCTTTTCCACATTCTCCTCAGAAAAACAGATTGCCTAAGTCAGGCATGTCAAACTGCTGGCCCACGGGCCGGATGCGTCACATCGAAACCACACCCAACCCATTGCTGGCAATGGGGAAAAAGTCACGATACATTGCGTGACGTCACGTGACATGCCTGGCCTAAGTGTTTGGTCCACTCTAGTGTAGCTTAATCATACAACGGGAAGTCTCTAGTAGGGGTTTGTTTGTTTTTTGCAATCTTTAAAAGAATTCAAGATATGCTATTACATTATGAAAAATATGTTCACTACAAGTACTTTGTACATTAATTAGAAAAAAAGGAAGTTGATTATGCTTCCTCTTTTTTGCATCCACAGGAATCTGAATAGTAGGACATGGATCTCTAGACAGCGCTCATAGAAATCTCCATAAGCAAGTCTCACTTTTCATTTAATTCTGACTGTCATAGAAGTATTAAGTATAATGCTTCTTGCTCGCTGGTGATACAGGAGATGATCTATGCCACGGGTGTCAAATTCGCGACATCACGTGATGTGTCGCGACGTATCACACCTTTTTTTCTATTGCCAGCAATGGGGTGGGCGCGGTTTTGGCATGACGCATCTGGCCCATGGGCCGGCAGTTTGACACCCCTGATCTATGCAATCATATGAAGGAATCTACATAACTGAGAAAATGGCCTCTAAAAAGAAGCTGTATTAATAAAGACTCAACCCAAAACATACATCTTATCTAGCTCGTTCCTGCAACCACACAAAATGTAGATGGGAAAATTGGCTTAGTTCAGTGTTATCTAAGTTATATTTCACAGTCCAGTGTGCATAGTTTTTTTCCTTGATACCTGCATTTTCTCTAGACTTTGTGATACTATTTTGCAGACATTAAGGCAAGTTCAGGCATTTTGGGGGGCTGAAGAGTTTTTTTTTAATCCACTTGAGCTTGGGCTGTGTGATTGGTGGATCACTTAGAAGGAAGCTGTGATTCTGAAGAGAAGATAAAAATTACTTCACAAAAGGGCTAATTTCGTTGTGCTAAACACCTTTAAAGTGTATAGGTGTATATTTTGGCCCTCCTGCTGATAACTTGCAATATTATGATCTAATGATACCCCACACCCACTTCAGACTGAGCCTTGTATGAAAAACATGAACAAAAAATACAATAGGGAAATGTAATATTAAGCAAAAAAAAAACATTGCTGCAAAAGCATGCATTAGGAAAACTGGATATAAAAATGTATTAGAAATATGCACAAAAATGCATCCAAACTTTGTAGATTTTTTTTAAAGCCACAGTAGAATTAAATGAACTTTAATTTTAAAAAAATTATAAATGGAATTAAACCTGAAAGACTTGTCTTATTACTTGATGCATCATAATGCAACTGATAGCAACATTTAACTTTTTAAAGTGCAGAATATTTTTCTGCTAAAAAAGACAAAAGAATCTCCCCACTCCATCCACGTTTTTTTTTTCAATTGTTATGTTCTGACCTTACCTTCCAGGTAGCAGCTTTGCAATTTCTGCCCATCTGTTTCCAAGCCTCTTGTGTGCCTGATAAATAATTCTATCTTCTTCCTCCGTCCAGGATGTTTTTTTCACTTCTGGGTTCAAATGGTTGTGCCAACGCTCCCTGCATTGTTTCCCAATCCTTCCCTTTAAGTGCTTGGCGATGACAGACCAGCGTTTAGGGCCATATTTCTGTACAAGCTCTATTACCTGCAAATCAACAACAACAACAAACTAACTCTAGTGGCTAAGTGTTATATAAATAGAGCCAATCTGAAATAATTGTCATCAAATAATTGTCTGTGGCCCGATCAGAGAAATCTTAATAAAAAACCCACAGTGAATTCCAATTTCAGCTTATAAACAAGCTTCCCTAACTTGCAACAGACTTCAGTGAGGTAGTCTATCTCCCTCCCTCAATCTGCTTTGGATGATTCCAATGCTCAGAAACAGTCTGCTGAAATGAAAGGATATTCGGTCTGGTGTTTTACTTTGTATTTGAAATTCATTAAGCCACCAAGATAACAATTATAAGCACTCTCTTCTGATGAGTCAGCCGTACTAAGCACAGAAGCTTTAATTTCAATAACAAGATCATACTATGTACTTGTAAACAAAACAAATTTCTGAAGAGCGTAACAGACTGTTTGCTTAATATGATATGCATGCAACAATAGACAATGTTTTAGAGATGATATGCTCTGCAATATAAAAAAGAAATTGTCTTTAATAAAATAGAACCTCTGTTGTTTTGAATATAATATTCACAATTAAATCTGCTACCTGCTAAATACTTCTTTGAAAAGCTTTAATTAATAACCTAAATAATTACACCACAATGTGTTTGGCTGTACTTATAGGAAGCTTGCTGATTTCACCAGAATGATAAAAGCAATATCATGCTACAAGTTCTGCCCTTTTCATACCCATAGCATATATGAAACAGGCGGGGGCTTAGACTGAGACCCTGCTTCCATCCTTCTTCCCCCTTATAGTTGCTGTTGGATGTACTCAGTTTATAGTTTGGTCTCTGAAACATTCTACCCTACAGCAATCTCAATGGAACAATTTAAAATGCTGGTAAATTTTCAAGGACATATGAGAGGTTGTAAAAAAATAAATTCTAACAAGAAAAAAAAAAAGGCAATGCTCTATATAAATGCAGAATTTTTACTTTTGGAATACAGCTCATTTGGACACAGAATTAAATATTAAGGAAGTAGTCAAATCCAGATTACTCAAACATACTTGCTGATCTTCTTCTTTAGTCCATGGGCCTTTTATAAGTTCTGGATTTAGCACCTTTTGCCACCGATGCTGGCACTGTACATCCGTCCGATTCTAGGATTGCAGAACAAAATCCAAAGCAAATTATTACAAAATGCTACAGATGTTAATATGTCATCCAGAAACACCTAAACTGCCAATGTTTATTGCAGGATTCCACTTGCCTTTTTGTTTTACTGGTCAGGACACCATCTGTACAGCTACAAAGAATACGTACAGTGGTACAGAGAGAAGTAAAACAGACAAGCAGCTACACATTGCTAGAAGTCAGCTATCTGACTGTTTCAGTTGCCAGGCGCTTTGTTGTAGTTTTTCATAATTAACAGCATTTTAATTTTTGATCATATTTATTGACCCAATAAAAGCAAACTATTCTTACTAATATATATTTCACCTTTAGCATTTTGGAAACCATACTTACTAGAAATTTATATTTAATAAGCTGCAGCCACCCAAGATCACAGTCAACTTCTATTCTGAAGTTTTTGTTGTTTCTTTATGTGAAATCTATGATGTATTGGCCATCTGTTATACATAAAATCTCCCCCCAAAGGCTCTTTATATTTTCCACCCCTTTATTTCACATGAGAAGTGAAAGAAGTGTGTATAAATTTGAGTTCTGCAAGTCTCCCAAACGCCTATTTAGTCTCCATCTGTAATTATGAAACAATCTCTCTCCTTGCACACTAATACATGTGTGGTTATAAACAGAAAAGAGGCCTACTTACAGGAAGGAAATTGGCAATAACTTTCCAATCTTCTGTGCCATTCTGCTCCACAAGTTTCTTTAGCTTCTCATCCTAAGACAGTGATATAAATTCCATTATTTTTGGGTTTCATTTCAAAACACGGAAAAGACCAAACCAACATTATGCATTGTTGAATATCCTTGCTTTCTATAAACATGAAAGTTGAGATTTCCAATTTAATTGTTTTAGGCAACACGGTAGTTTTGTCTTCCCCATTTCTCAACTGGGCAGTTTTCTTCAATGAAAACGGTGTGACATTTTATATTTGGAAAGCTGTCAACTGATAAGCTAAGCTGAAATCATCACTGAAAACATGGTATACTTGATGAAGATCAAAACTGCCACAGAAGTCAGGAATATTTGTGTAATTAAACTTTTTAAAGGTCACTTGCTTTTTTCTTTTTAATATGCCTGGGCTTTGTCTTCAGAAAAAGAAACATGATATAGATTCTGCCCATTTCTCTCTCCATCCATTTATATATGCACTGACTGCCAAGGTTGGCCCTTCCTGACATCATCAGAGGTTCATGGTCAAATATGTGTGTGGATGGAAATGGCCAGGGATATGTGTATATGCTTGGAGAAGCCATGATTCCTATAAGTCAATGGCAATCAACCATGATTACAGTTTATTTTTAAAGACAAACTGATGGAAGGAACCCGAAATGTTTAGCTCTTCACAATTTCACCTTCCCACCCTGACGCTGGCAGAGAATTGGATTTGTTGGAGCATATGAATAATAGGGTTATCCTATTTGCTGCATTCCTAGGTCCCCACCCCATTTGAGACTTGTACGCATCATATGCTTTTATTATATTCAGTTAAGTCAAAGGTTGGGTTGAAACAAACTGTAACAGTGAACAAGTTGGGTTATCAAGTTGTACAAACCCTGTAGGTTGTCCTTGACTTACAACCATAATTGGGACCAGCATTTCCATCGCTAAACAAGGTGGTTATTAAGTGAATCAGCCTGATCTTATGATCCTTTTGTCTTGGTTGTTAAGTGAATCATTGCTGCTACTAAGTGATTAAGCAAATATGCTTTTCCCAAAAGACTTTGCTTGTCAGAAGCTGACTAATATGGTTGCAAACAGCGATCACTTGGCCCACAGTCACCAAAATGGAGCACCCTGGTTGACTAGCCTGCCTCTTAAACAAGAATCAAACACATCACCTCTTTAGTTAAGGCCTCTACCATTATCTTAAACGTATAGTTGTGTAGATGCATTTATTTGACATATCCACACATCAGCTTAAACAATGTACATATAACAAACACAGATCTGCCATTGCAGACATCTAATTTCCATGAAGTTTGGCATCCAAGTCATTAGATGGAGATAGTTATTGGTTAGGTTCAATTTTACTATGTGAGAAGAATTCAATGAGAGCAATCTTCTGGATAGCAACTGCAATGCAGCTTCTCATAATGAAATGTCCAAAGCCAACAAATGAAGATCAAAAATAGAAATGAAGAAATACAAAGACAGTCTCCCATAGTTCAAGTTTCACATACAATCCCAACATCCCTTAATTTGATGTACTCCAGACAATTTGGACCATAGTGCCCAAATTTCCAACAAACAAGGTTATCAGCTGTTATTTGAAAATCATGAACCTGTAATTTCATCTTATCTAGAGGGTTAGGTTGAAGAAGGCTGCTCTAATCACTTCCTATATTGGCACCATTTGTGTTGAAGATATTTAATTTACAGCACAACAGTGAGTTAGTGTAACTGGAAAATTCACTAAATATGAAGTTAATTATGTTTTGACAACCATTAATGCATCTGCCATTATACTTGGTTGCAAGAACTGTTATTTGTAATCATACAAGATAGAATAAGAATGGCCTTCACTATAATAGTGCCATCATTATCTTGTGAACCACTTCAGATAAGCACTTCTTTTTATGCTACAGGTGATCCTCAGTTGACCATCATTTGCTCAGTAACTGTTTGAACTTATGACAATACTCTATTAGTGATACTTATAACAGGCCTCAAAGTTCCAGTCATTGTAGTATCCCACGATCACATGATCTTGATTTACAACTGTCTCCTTTAGCAAAGTTAACGGGCAAGTTGGCAGGAAGTCAGAAGTCACAAACGTGTACGCCTCGCTTAATGATCTGCAAGGGTCCGCTTAACAATAGTAGCTGGGGACTGCCAGAATTGCCATAGTTAAACAGGGTATTGCATCACATTGCATTTTACAACCAGACTGCTTAGTGATGTAAATTCCAATCCCAATTAACACTGTTAAGTGATGGGGAAATAACCATTGAACTCTAAAGTCTAACCATATGGCTATTTTCACAAATATGTTACTAAAAATGTGCCTGCAAGTGGAAAGCATTGTTCTACCAGTAATATTGTCTTGTGCGGATTACTAAAAGTGTGCTGGGTTTAACACACAAAGCATAAAGAAAGAGATTTTTCAAATATTATGCCGCAACATACAAGAATCACCATGCAGAAGCACTTTTCCAGATGCAATTAAGGTTCAACACTTTGACACCATATTCAACTAACTTAACCATTTTGTTGGTTTGAACAGCACAACAATCATCCTCAACCTATTCTGTGGCCCTATAAAGAAATGTACTAATTTGTTGCAATTTTGATGACTACTTCCTTGCGATTATTTGACCCAGTAACCTCCAGCAAGGGTTTAGAAAGCACAACATTAAGCCGCAAAGGCTATTTTGGAGAGTTGCCAAATAATGCAACAAGTACCTAAGTTTTTATAAAATCATTGGGAAAATGATCTGTTAATGTTTACATATCAACATGTTAGTGAAACTAAAGCAACCTAAATATGAAAATTAGAGTGTCTAGCAACAAGTCAGCTGAAGTTATTGTCAGCACAGTGTTGCAAATTTATTATTTTAATATGGCAACCTGTGCCAAAGAAATAGAGTACACTACACATGTGAAATGCTGGAAACCAAAGCACAGCATATAAATCCCAGAAACACATAATACTGATGTTTCTAATGGCTTTTATAGATTTTCTATCAAATGCATAATGCCAATTTCTGCACACCTTATTGCAGTTGACCAACTGCTATGAAATCAGTCATTATCTATAGCAGACATGTCAAACTCACGACGTCACGTGACGTCACACAACATATTGGGACTGTTTTGCCATTGCCAGCAATGGGGTGGGCGTGGCTTCTGCATGACGCGTCCGGCCCACGGGCCGGCAGTTTGACACCCCTGATCTATAGCAATATGAACCCTGTATTCAAAATAGCTGAAGCAGTGACCCACCCTAGAACCACCCCCATTTTTCATACCAACCAACATACGAAGACATGATTACTGCTGTGCTGATTTCCATGGGAAGTGTGGCGGAAACAAGGTTTTCTGCTGCCGGACTGGCTGTTCTCAGGCTTCCAAGTCAATATAATAATGATTTAGTTAGTGCTTCTCTATTGTCTTCCTTCTAAGTCCACTGTCTTTTTACCTGTTCCTATTTTCACCTCAGTATCACAATTGGCGCCATCAACATTAGATATTTCTTTCTCAAAAGGGTGTTGCTTGTTTCTAAACTGCTTATGTGTGGTTTGTTTTGTAAAGCAAACTCTGTCTTTTTAGGCATAGGCCAAACCATGGCAACTTAAAAGAAAAAAAATTAAGTGTTCAGCTTCATATTTATTAATCCTCCTGGATTCACGGCTGACATTGGAAGATCACTTGTCGGCCGTGACCAGGGGGGCGTTTTATCAGGTTCGCCTGATACACCAGTTGCGGCCTTTTCTGGACCGGGACGCCTTGCGCACAGTCACTCAGGCTCTCGTCACCTCCCGCCTGGACTACTGCAATGCTCTCTACATGGGGCTCCCCTTGAGGAGCATCCGNTAACCCAAAGTTTATATTCATCCACTTGTTGAGAAACCAGCCACAAATAGCACTAAAATTCTTGTCTTCTACAGACTCTTAGTGTGAGCCAGTTTACCTCTTCTCGGGTCCATCGTGATTTCCCTAAATGACGTTTTCCACCCTTGGGTAGCAGACCGTCATAGTCATGATCGTATAACTCGACATCTTCATCCTCATCATCACTGCTATATATGCTGAAGAAATAAAATACAGAAAGCAAAATTAAGACAGAACACCAAAGGGGAGAGTTTAATTTCAGTATCACAGGTTCTACAAAAAGTTAGCAAAAGTCAACAACTTTTGCAAAGGTTATAGGGGTAATTGTCTGGAAAGTTGCATGACAAGATTTTGTTCTACATTCTGTTCTAGTATTCTGAACTGGTTCTGCTGTTTCTGGTATCCACAGATACAAGCAAAAGGTTGGCAACCTTCTGCTTACTATGCATGTTTAGACCTGCTCATGCTGTTAGATCAGTGGTAAATTACCCATTTGGCAGCTGTTCAACCAATGATGGTTTCAAATTAAAATACAATGTTTAGGACAATAAAGGAACAGAGGCTGTGTCCTTTGCCCAAGTACATATTTGGAATCCTTATGCCAAATCATTCAAAGAACACCTCATAAATTCACAAAGTGGTAAAAAAAATCCACATTTAATTTTCAGATAAAAATCAAATCCTATATTTTTAGAAGACTGGTATTTTGTATTATCCTACTGTCATATTATTTAATTACATGCACAATGACTCTAGTACAATGATGCTTGTACAATCAGTTCATAGCACCCTGAGCGATTCCCAAACTATGTGCTTTGGTATCTTGGCATACCACAGTAAACCCACTAACAATTCCATTTATTAACTAGTAAAATATTCCACTGTGCCTCTGTGAATTCATTCTTGACACCCTGGGGCACAGTTTGGGAATCACAGTCCTACTGACTTCAAATTAGGACTACAGAGTCTGGCCTGCAAAAATCTAGAGGACCACTAGATGGCAGCAGAGTGAGAGCTTTCTGCATTCCCCCCTCCCCCATTAATTTATCTTCAGGATTTTTGCAGATTCTGAGGATCCCACATGTTAAATGTTAAATTTAATTGACCTCTTTTTCCTCCTTTTTTGTACACTTTTTTTTCTTTTTATGTTGTGGTTAGGGTTGAATGTATGTTTTTGTTTTGTTACATTCTGTTTGTTTGTTTTTACCATTCTGTATTTTATTCTCTATGATAAAATAATAAACTTATATAAAAGAAAGATTTCTGCAGACCAGATATGATGATCCTAGTGCAACTACATTGTTAGCTCTTCAAAGTAGTCCATGCAAGAATTATGAATATTAGCTCTACCTTTATTGTAGGGATACAATAAAAGAATCTTGGAAGTCTGAAATATTTCTCCTCCTCCCTTTTTATCCTGCAGAAAACTAGAAGGGTCTCTTCTGAAACGCTTCCCACATCCGCATGTCCTTCTATGGCAGTGGTTCTCAACCATTTTAATGCCGCGACCCCAACCGGTTGTAAGTCGAGGACTAAACCGGTTGTAAGTCGAGGACTAAACTGGTCGTAAGTCGAGGACTAACTGGTCGTAAGTCGAGGACTACCCAACCGGTCGTAAATCAAGGACTTTCCCTGCCCGGGAGCGCCGCGCATGCGTGGTTCCGCCCCCTGCGCCGGCCGAGGCGTAGCTGGCAAGCAGCAGAGACGGAGCAGGCCGACCACCAGCTGGCCCAGATCAAGGGAGGTAAGGCACCCACCAGAAAAGGGGGAAAAAATGGCGGACAGCCTTGCTTGGCGACCCCCATGAAATGGTCGATCGACCCCAAATGGGGTCCTGACCCACAGGTTGAGAACCACTGTTCTATGGACACTACTGTAATTTTACTGGCTGTTTGTCTAGTCTGCTGCTCTTTCTCCTGTCTCCCAAAGTCATTCCCACTTACCACTTACATGTCCTAAATGAAATTTTTATGCACTTTAAGAAGGAGCAGACATATTTTACAAGGATATATGCTACAAAATTCTTTGAGTATGACTTTGAAGAGGATCAGTTTGCACATATGCATGGCAATGTAGCCTCAAAGTGTTCAAGATCAAAGATCAATGCAAAATAGATCTCACTAGTCAGTTTGGTTTGTTTTACTCTTCAGTGACAAGAAGCGCACAATTCATTCCCAAGTACAGGTATCATCTATCTCTAAGAAGAATACAATCTGAAGTTTTCATACTATGGCTAACCTCAATCCCATCTAATGTACTTCAGCTGCTGATTGCCCCAGCTTTTTCTTCAAAGTTAATATGAGAGCAGAAATTACTAAAAACATCCAGTTTAATCCATGCAGTTTGGTAAAATACAAAATATTTTGCAATGAAGGTTGCCTTACTTCAAATTCTATTGAGCAACACTTTATTTTCAACTGGAAAATGTAAACATAAGTTTTGAAAGTTTAGCTTAAAGATTCTATCTAAAGTAGAGAAGAAAATATGGATGATTTAGGAGTGCCTACGGCAATACAGTAATACAATGCACCTAAAATACCATTTTTAAATGCATTTTGATAAATGACATTAAAGTAACCTGGTCCAATATCAGAATTTCTAAATAAATATTTTTATTTATATTTTTGTAAGTACATAATTATACATATTTTTGCAAATAAATACGTTTTCCTGAAAGTAAACTTGCCACAGCTGATTTTTTTGGGGGTGGGCCTAATATAAGCCCTCCCCCCGAAAGTATGCCCTACTTAAGGGCTTGCACGGACAGCCTACCTCTGTGACGAGGTGAAGCCAATGGGGGAGGGGGGTTCTGACCACAGTACCGGTATATTGGTTCCTTACCGCCACCCGGCTTGTTCCGTGGCCTCATGGCAGTGGCATTGGGCAGGAGGCAGCAAACAGCCAGTTTTGGCGCGACGCAGCCATTTGTCGCCTCCCGACCAATGCCACTGCCAGGCCTAGCGTACGTTAATTCTAACCCCCACTGTCCCCAACCCTAACAGGAGATGGGAAGCCCTGGGGGGGGGGAATGGAAAAACTTGGGTGGGAAAAAACACGGTTTTTCCCGTTTGTTTCCAAACTGCTGCATTGCATTTTTCTGTTCACATAAGTCCAATCAGACTTTCTAACTTCTCGTGAGATCTCAAGAAGTTAGAAAGTCTGATTGAACTTTTTTTTTTTTTACTGGTAGTCCCACAAACATGCTGCGAAGGCTGAGAAGCAAACAGAGAAACGCAATGCAGCTGAAAGGCAAATTAGTAAAAAAAAAATGCTTGGGGGAGGCGAGAGCATCTGGGTGGGGACGGGCGTGGCAACCTTACCCTTTATGGCTTTGGCAGGTGTCTGGCAGGCAGAGAGAAGCAACTGGTCTGCCACTACGTTCTCTCCGCCGCGTTGCTTCTCCACCCCATGCACAGGCCCCGCCCCACCCCCGCACGCTCACGGCCTACTGGTACAGGTACCAGCAAAAGGTAAGCCCTCCCCAAAAGTAAATCCTAGTGCTTACTTCAGAGCCCAAAACAAAGTAAGGCAGGGTCTTACTTTTGGGGAAACACGGTATGTATACCTATTTTGTGCCATCTATTCTCATGATTCTAGAAATTCACAAGAGACAAGTAAAACTGGTATAAAATACTCAAAACCAAACTATACTGGACCAGAGTGCAACCCTTGCTTCCCAGGAAGCAGACCCTACTATCAAGTGACGTGTTTTATGAACATGCAAAGTGAATTTGAGGTTTATTGTATGTGCATAAAGTGTGTGTGGTGTGAGCGTTCCACGCTCTGTATCGCTAATGATGGTAGTGAGAACAGAACAGTTGAATATTTTTTTTCCGCTCTCAGATGTCGGTATAGATTTCAATTGTACGTTTTCAGCTTTGCCTACTCGCCAGTTGCGCTTATTTTAACAGGCATCAAGGCAACGAAAATTATGACAAGGTGAAAAAAGCCACAGCTTCCATTTTCACATCAATTTTATAGGCTCTTTAGCCGAGTTCCATAACTGTTCTTTTGTTTTCCAGATAATGTAGTGTGACTCAGATGCTGTCACATTTTGCAACTAAAAAAGCCAACCAATTATCCAGCTTTCTTTCTTTCTATCGTTCTGTCCCTCCATCCATCCACTTTTCTTTTTTTTTTTGATCTCTAGAACCCGTAACCGGGCAATCGCTCAGAGCAGTCTGAGATGACGTGTCAGGCTGCAGAAACGGAAAGGGTTAAGGCCGTTCCTCCAGCTAATTTGTGCATAAATACTCCACACACTCACGAATACTCCGCTCTTGCCAAGGAACTTCAATTGTGCAACCAATTAGAGAGAGAGAGAGAGAGAGAGAGAGAGAGAGAAGGAGGGTGGGGATGGGGCGGGGAGGAAGTGATTTGTTGCAGCCGCTTACTACTACAGCTACTACTATTACTACTACCGCCGTCACTGTGATTGAAGAAAAAGCGAGCAGTTCGCCAGTCAGCCGAAGGGCAAGTCACTCGCGATCCTTCTCGCCAGTCTGCTAGTCCGACAGGTGCTGGGAAGAAGCAAGCCCCGGGGGTTTTATTTTCTGCGTCCCCGCCCGCGCTGCCCGTTGCCAACGGGGAACGGTGGCCCTTCCCCAATCCCACTGGAACACAGGAGGCGGCGTCTCCGTCGCCGCGCCCCCCCCCCCCCGCCTTCTATTCAACCTCACTCTTGCAAAGAGGAACATTATTACACATCGCTTTAAAAATAAATGCCCCGAAAGTCCCGCGCTGCGTTGAGAAGACGGCGCCTTTGGCACAGTCGAGCGCTTTCTCCCGAGTGCAAGTGCAAAAGCGCGATAGCTCCGCTTCTTGCCCAGCGCAGCGCTGCGGATCTACTCGGAGGAAGCGACTGAGCGGCCCACCCCTCAAAATAAAGCAGGCAGCGCGCAGAATAACTATTCCCCCCCCCTCCCAATCGCTTTCTACCAGCCGGATTAGCGATTTTGTGTGCACGCGAGCAACGGCCCATATATTCCTTAGGTAAGGTTTGCAAGGCTGCCAGCTCCGCCGCGGCTTATTTTCCCCCTTTCTCTTCCTAGAAGTAAGCGGAACTTTCCGGAGTTCCAAAGGTTAGTTAGCCCTTGGGCTTTCCGTGCCAAGGAAAGCCGAGCGGAAAAGAGGGCGCGTTAAAAAACGAAGAGGGGGGAGAGAGAGAGAATCCCAGTTGCTGAAGGGCGAAAGAGAAAGTCTTGCGATCTTGACTCCACGTGGACGCTGTCCCGAGCTAATTAAGCAAACAATCCCCGCATTGAACGAGCGTTTCTGCAAGACCACGAGGCGCAGCTTTTCGCTCCCCGGCTGCTGCACGCCACCGCAGGTGCAAAGAGAACAAGGAGTAAGCAGCGGGTAGCCTCAGTCACCTCCACCAGGCAACGTTTCCCCACAACCACAAGCCGTCCTCGCCCCGGACGATCACCAGTCACCACATGCGAACACCTAGCAAGATTTTTTTTATTTTTTGGGGGGGGTAAAGTTCCCTCAGTGGAAACTGTCAAACCCAGGCCCGCAAAGCAAGGTTAAAAAAACTCCACCATTACCAAATAAGTGACAGTTGACAACCACACCACGTCCTTTCCCCATCTGCAACCTTCTCCTGCGGTGCCAAGCTGTCCCAAGCCGCGCTGCAGGGAAGGTCTTAAGCTCCCGCAGAGGTAAAACAGCGCGTGCAACGCGAGCGCAAACTTTCATTATCCAGCACTTAATTAAAAAAAAAAAAGCAACAAAGAGACCCACATTCCAAGGCAATGAATGGGGTTTGCGGTTCGGAAAGAAACCGACAACTGCAAAAAGGGATTTAAGTCTTCTTCCTTCCCACCCTGGCTTGTCATTTTCCCAGTCGCAAAGAATGAATGAAAGGACGAATGAATGAAAACGGAATCGGGTTACCTGCAGCTCCGACATTTTGCTCTCTCTTTTTTTTCTTTTCGGAAGGACTGTACTCTCTCTCTCTCGCCTCAAAGCCACCCCAAAACGGTCACAAACCAAGATCGCGATTGTCAGAAGCAACGGATCCCCTCCTTGCAAGACCGGGACGGCTCTCGAGTCCTTATTACCGTAAATTATTGCGGCTCGCGTACAACTTGCAACTCGGGTCGGATGCTCACCCAACCCCTTCTGGAAATTTTGCACGGATCCGAGTGTTATTATCTATTCCCAATCGGCAATGAGCGGCGGAGGTGGGGGCGAAAAATCTAAGCAGCCCAGGAGAAAGTGAGTTGCTAAGCACCAACCGATTCAATGCAGCATTTTTATTTAAATACGGCGATTTAACGCACGTCCTGACAGGTGAACTGGCAGGGAACGCTTCCTCTGCACCCTGTGCAACAGTTCCCAATCTCTCTCCAACCCTTTTAACTTTTTCCCCCAAAGAATCTTGCCGCTATAAAACAAAACAAGACGCACGCGCGCACACACATACCAACATAGCTAGAGACCGAAAAGAGCCAGCAGCAACAGAGCGCGCGAGAAACAACGACCCCAAAAAATAATAATAATAATAAAAATGCCTCGGCGTTGCAAAGAAATTTGCTTTGCACTTTCCAGTCTTCGGCTTTTTTTTACCTGTGCCTAGGTCTCCTGGCCATCCTTGCATTAGTCACTGGGGGGAAAAGGCGAGAGGTGAGTGGGCGGGCGGGGGAGGAGAGGGCTTTATGCAGCTGGAAGAAGTGCTTGGCGTGTGTCTCCTCTTAAAAAGGGCTCTTATGCTGTTAAGTTCTCAGGAGCCGGAGAGGGGAGGAGGAAACAGGTTGAGATGAAAGCGTAAACTCTGTAAACAGATGCCATCTAACAAAGGCTTTTTTGGACACTCCCCCTCCCGCCAAATCTGGCGCCCCTGCAGTGCGCAGGCGCTCCTCGAGCCGCTCGGCTCTTGAGTTCTTGCTTGGCACTCGGGAACCTCTCCCAGCCCAGTCGGCTCTCGAAGCGCGCGCGGCGGAGGTGGTGGCGGCAACGGGCCGGAGCTGAGCTTCAGGAGAGACCTTCGAGCAGGCGGGAAAGGCGCCTTGGGCTGCGCCCGGCCCGCTCTGCGGAGGCGCACTTCGCGCCCTCCCCGCTGGGCCACACGAACGCGGACCGGTTCCTCGGGCGCAAAGCAGCGGACTTGGGACGGCTGCGACCGCCAGTGCGCGCTCCGTTAAAACGACACCCCGGGGTTGCTTTCACCCCCCCCCCCGGGACGCTGTAGTTCAGTGCTTGGTTCAAACTGCCTCTGGAGCTTATTATGCCCGTTTGCTTACCGAGGAGGAAACCACCCTGTTTCTTCCCAGTTCTGGAAGAATGGGGAGAGGTTCCTCTCCCCCCCCCCCCGAAATCTGCCACCTTCTTTGCCCCCTAGAATTTCCCCCGTTTTGGTTGGGCCCGTGACAGGCAGGAATTCAACAGGAGAAGTACAGATCCCTCTGCCCACGACTTCGCCCTACCGAATGACTCTTTGCTTGCGAAGCGCTTAGTTAAAAGCCACAGGCAAAAATCTGACTGAAAAGTGGCAGCGACTCCCTTTCAGGCTTGTAAGTCTGTGGGGCATTCCAGTATTTAGAGCCTAGGAGTTGCCTCTGCTAGAATGGAAGCTAGCAATCTATTAGGAGCACCTATGAGGGGCACGTATGTAGGAAGGGGTGCTTTTTTTTTTGCATATGTGCAAGAGAAAAAAAGTGATCTTTCCTGCCAGGTTCGTGCACTCTGTTCCTTTGTTTTTCCTATTCAAGGCCCTAGCTAGCCAGTGGTATACATTTCCAAGGCATGTCATACTTTTCCAGCTTTATTAAGAAAATGCATATGCCTGCCCAGCTCACAGTGACTGGGCAGTTTACAGAAGTTTGCAAAGTTAACAGTTTACAGACTCAACAGATACAAAACCCAATAAACCTACCTCCTTGGTGACAACAATCAAACTACTTCATGGGTGCCATATTGCCCTGGGGTCCCCAGTCCCTCTGGCAAAACCACATCTTCAGAGCATTTCAAAAGATGAATAACAGTCTTAATCTCCTTCCATAGGGAGGCAATAACCGTGGGAAAGACCCTTCTTGGTTCCCCTACACCAGACATGTGAAACACAAGGCCCGGGGGCCGGATGTGGCCCGCGAAGTGGTTTCATGTGGCCCGCGAAGCCATCCTGAAAATTGAGGGAACGGCCCCCGCTGCCTTGGCCCTGGCCCAGGCCGGCCGGGAGCCAATGTACAATTTTGTGGTGGCCATCTATGCTGAAACGCATTCAGTCTTAGCTCCACAAGGCTGTCCAGAAACAGCGAGGAACCAGCCCCTGCTGTGTCGGCCCCGCCCGCTGGGTGCATGCTGGGGAGGTGTCACCCTTTGTGAGGAATGAAGAAATGGACCATGCCTTGGCGCTTGCCCTGGTTCCACCCCCTTCTGCCAGAGACCCTCAGATCTGTCCCACTCCTGCCCAGGCCCCCACAGGCACCCTTGACGCGAACGATGTAGAGCTGGCCATGCCCACTCCATCCAGTAGGCCGCATCCACCCGGCCCATCCAGTAGGCCGCACCCACCCGGCCCCCCGAGGGCAACCGCAATGCTGATGCGGCCCTCAATGAAATTGAGTTTGACACCCCTGCCCTACACGGACCTCCTTAAGATAGGGAACTTACAGTCTCTCTGCTCCAATGGGTTGGGTGGCTATAATAGGGAAAAGATGGTCCTTCAAATAATCTTCACTTTCCTGCATTCTCAATAGCGTCTTATTTCATGCTGGCCATTAAGCATGTTCTGTCCAGATCAAATTGGTTTGTATGCTGATGTGTCAATCTTATGGCTGTATGGGTTAATCTATGGCTTGTTTCTTCTGTATCTGACAGAACAATGAATCAGTGGAACAACCTGCTTCCAGAAGGTATTGAATGCTCCAACACTGGAAGTTTTAAAGAAGAGACTGGACAGCCATTTGTGTGAAATGGTATAGGGTTTCCTGCCTGAGCAGGGGGTTGGACTAGAAGACCTCCAAGGTCCCTTCCAACTTTTTATTATTATTATTGTTGTTGTTGTTGTTATCTTATTTTTTATTTGATTTTGTTTTGCCACCCTTGGAGTTTTCTATGCATGTAGTATCTCTCTGTTTTTTGTAGTCAGTTTATAATTTTGGCAGTATTTAAGTTAAATTCATTATGAGAGAATAGTAAATAGGACAAGAGTGTGTACCACAGAGACTTTTTGTGCCTCTACAGTTTATAATGTTTTGCATAAGAAAGCAAGGAGGACCAAATGTTAATGAATGAGATACATTTACTATGCCTGACCTTCTTTTATATACACATTTTTGTATTTGCAGCTATGTGCAGGTATCTATTGGAAAACAGTGAGCCTCCAAATGTTTGGGTCCTCTCCTCAAGCACAAGCAGGGACTTTCCAAAACTTTGCATGATGTACTGACATGCTACAATGCAGCCAGAATCTATTTGACAGGGCCAGAAGTATTGAGAAGTACAGTATTTTTCCCGCTTGCAAGTAATAAGGAAAATTTATTTAGATCGGAGCAATTACTGATGTAAATCCATCTCTCCATCTCTACGTCTTAAAACATGATTAACCCCTTTGATAATGGAGCTTACATATTTTTATTGAGGTCATCTTTACTTTCTGCAATGTGACAGCACAAGCAGTAACAGGCACTTCTCATGCCCATTTGTCGTTGTTCCTACATTAGATGCATTGGTTGCCATTTGGTTTCTTACGTGCACTGCATGGTTCTGGACATCACCTAGAAGAACCTTCATAGCATAGGGCATGGGTCAGCAACCCACGGCTCTGGAATCACATGTGGCTCTTTGCCTTCTCCTACGGCTCCCAGCCTCCTCCGCCATTTGCAGAGAGAGACAGAGACAGAGACGCACTTGCGCTTCCCTTCTCTCTCTCTCTCTCTCTCTCTCTCTCTCTCTCTCTCTCTCTCTCTCTCTCTCTCTCTCTCTCTCTTTCTCTCTCTCTCTGTGTGTGTGTGTGTGTGTGTGTGTGTGTGTATGTGAAAAAGAGAGTAGCCTCACGCTGTTCTTGGACAAGCTGACAAGCTTATTGGGCGGGGCTCCTGCCTTTGCTACATGTCAGCAGGAAGCAGGAAGCAGCAGAAAGCAGCAGCGCTCGCTCTCGCTCTCGCTCTCTCAAAGAGAGGGAGAAAGAGAGAGAGAGAAAGAGAGAGAGAGAGAGAGAGAGAGAGAGAGAGAGAGAGAGAGAACTCATGCACAGCAGCCTCTATTTCTTTTTAATTAAACTCTTCAATCAAGCTCCCCCCCCTCTCCTGCACGCACAAGTTTTGCGGCTCCCAGTGTTTTCTTTTCTCTGGGAAACGGGTCCAAGTGGTTCTTTGAGTGTTTAAGGTTGCCAACCCCTGGCATAGGGTTTGATCATTTGAGGGAGTATCTATCTCCAGTTGTTTTGGCCCACTCAATACATTTAGATAGAGTGAATACACTCAAGGCCCATCAGTCAAACATTGCTATCTTGTAGAACTGAAGAAATGTGCCTTCTCTATTGTTGCCCCTGCCTTCTGGAATCGCATCCTCCAGAGATATGTATGGTGGTCATTCTCCTGGGATTCTGGAAGATCCTTAAGACCAGGCCCAGGGTTATTGTGTTCATTTTTTTATTGTTATGGTTGTTTTTTATCTGTGTTGTTATGTTTTGTTATCACGTTTTAATTATTTTACTGGTAGTATCCAGTTTGTGATTGTTCGTTTAACAATGGTTTGAAGTTATAGTGACTTCAGAACAAGTGACTTAAGGACTTGTTCTCGAAATTGTGACTATTGCATCACCTCTGCGGTCATGTGATTGCAAGTCAGGTTCTTGGCAAACACATATATGATGGTTGCAGTGTCTTGCAAGTCACAGGATTGTAATTTGCGATCTTTCCAGTTGATTTCCGACAAGCAAAGTCAATGGAAGAAGCTGGATTCAATAATGACTATGGGATAGAACATAATTTGCTTAACAATCATTGGTAATTCATTTAATAACTGCAGTAAAAATGGTCCTGAAAATTGGATATTGTCAAGTGATGACTCGCTTAACGAATGCGATCAAAATTCTGGTCCCAACTGTGCCCACAACATTACATGCCTATAATTATATATTTCGATGTTGTATGCCTCCTAGAATGTTTTTGCTAACACAGACTTCAAATAATCAAGATGGATGTCCACACACACAGGCATGACCTGAAATACAGAATAAGTTAGTTATATTATTGGCACAAGAAGATGAAAGAACTCAGTTGTAACTGCAAAAACATGGCTAGGGGCTGACTGTGGAATAGATCACAAACTGTTCATGTCAAATTCGAAATGAAGCTAAAGTGAAAGAAAACAGACTACTTCCCACAATGTAATCTTGAATGTATATCAACCATTTTGAAGGAGAACATAAGGAACATTTGAAGTCCCGAGTTTTATTCAATAAGCAGAGGAGTCTGCTGTTGAAAGCTGTTGGAAATGACAAAATTATTACAACTTTTTTAAATACATTGAAGATGGAAGTAGAGGTAGAAAAACAAGGGATATTTTAAGGATTCTGATCTTAAATTGGTATGCTAAAGAACACTAATGGATAAATAATAACCCATTCAAAGAAGGAATATACTGAAATACTGTACAATAGAGATGTCAATATTCAAGATACTTTAGCAGATATTCTCTTACTTATTTAGCATATGATGATAGTACAATTAGCCAGGAGACTACAGTGTTAGTACATAGTAGTTATTTAGCTGCCAAAGACTGCTACTCTGTTTAGTTCATGCTCGCACGCTTATCCATGGTGCATCATGGATAATGATGCACCATGGATAAATGATCTCTGGAGGGCCCGGGACAGGGGTTATTCCTCTGTCCTTGTTCTTTTGGACCTCTCGGCGGCTTTTGATACCGTGGACCACGACATCATGCTGCGACGGTTGAGTGGGTTGGGAGTGGGGGGCACTGTTATGCGGTGGTTCTCCTCCTTCCTCACCGACCGTACGCAGTTTGTATTGGCAGGGGGACAGAGGTCGACCCCAAGGCCCCTAACTTGCGGGGTCCCACAAGGGTCGGTCCTCTCTCCCCTTTTGTTCAATATTTATGTGAAGCCGCTGGGAGAGATCATCCGTGGCTTTGGGGTGGATTTCCATCAGTACGCTGATGACACTCAGCTGTACATCTCCACCCCAGACCACCCCAACGATGCCCTTGACGTGATGACCCGTTGCCTGGAGGCCGTAAGGGTCTGGATGGGGAGGAACAGACTCAGGCTCAACCCTTCCAAGACCGAGTGGCTGTGGCTGCCGGCGCCGCGGCATAGTCAGCTGACTCCATCGCTGACTATAGGGGGCAAAATTCTGNGCCTTCCGGGTGCGCTTCAAGGTGTTGGTTATCATCTTTAAAGCGCTCCATGGCATCGGACCTGGATATCTCCGAGACCGCCTTCTGCCGCAGGTTACCTCCCATCGGCCGGTACGCTCCCACAGAGTGGGTCTCCTCAGGGTGCCGTCAGCCAGACAGTGCCGGCTGGCGACCCCCAGGGGGAGGGCCTTCTCGGTGGTAGCCCCCACCCTCTGGAACGAGCTGCCCCCAGAGATCCGGGTGATTCCGGATCTCCCCTCCTTCCGCCGCGCCCTAAAGACATGGCTTTTTCAACAAGCGGGTCTGGCCTAGGGAATTTTAGCGGGGTTTTTTAAGGGCAATTTTAAGGATAATTTTAAATAATTGGTCTTCTTAAATATTTTCTTTTAATTTGGTTTTTAATATAGATATTATTGTATTATTGTATTGTGGTTTTTATGAGGCTGTTAGCCGCCCTGAGTCCTATGAGGAGAAGGGCGGGGTACAAATTAAATTATTATTATTATTATTATCATGGGGCAAACTGGCTCCACACCAGAAAGAAGAATGGTGTCATCCTAAGGTGTCATCTGGGGCCTTCTCTCACCACTGATGTTGCTTCGCAGTCAGGCATCACATCCGAACAGGTCCATCAGTGGCAGGGGTCTGACCATCCGCATGAAACACCACCACGTTTCCCATTGAAATGGTACCTATTTATCTACTTGCATGTAGCATGCTTTTGAACTGCTGGGTGAGCAGAACACTCCGCCACATGGTGCAAGGACTTAAACCACTGGAGCAGAAACCATCTCCAGCACCTTTAAGGCAATGACCCCACCACGCATCTGCATTCCTTACTTATTCTAGTGCTAGAATATAAAGTTAGATCGGTATTCCAGTCATTACAAAGTGGGCTGCTGGAACTGAAATGATAGCAAGCAGCAGCAGCAGTAGCAAAATCTGTAAAAACAAAGTATGCAAACTAATGTATATGCACCATCTTTAGTTTTACATGTTAGCAAAACAATGCACAGGATTATCCAACATACATTAGAGCCTGAATAGAAAAGGAGTGCCAGATGTTCAAGCTGGTTTTAGAAAAAGCTGAGAAACAAGAAACATTGTAGATGCATGCTGAAAGACCTGAAGGACCAACTTGGAGAGACAGATCATCCTCAAGAAAGCCTATCTAAAGTCGTCATTAAAAGTGGACACAGTTTAAAGGCATGTTATTAATCAAATATAATATAGCAATTACAGGGCAGCTACCCAATGTTTTGATTTAGTGCCAATAAAGATTGTCTTAGTAACTTGGTAACAAGAAATATGAACTTATCTAGGATTCAGTGAATAGTTAATACTATCAAGCTGTTGTGCTTGAGTTAACCTACTGGATATATTCTGCAATACTAAACTAAACCATGTTTATCTAAATTGGGCTGCATTTGGTGTATCAGCCTAAACTGATGAAAGATGATGGCTAGCGGGACCTTTGTTAAATTATCCTACATATCTATTTTTAAAGGGAAAGCAAATGTTCAAGCATCAATGATCTCAGCCACTCTAAAATACATATACCTGAGAATATTGCTACAGAATACATAGTCAGTATCCCCTAAAAATATAAGAAAATTGAAGGCAATAACATATCCAAACCATCTGAATTCTATCTCTGGCTATGTATTCTAAAATACGGATTTTTCAATGATGTTCCAAATAACACGAGAATTTTTTTCTCTCTTCAAGCTGGCTGATTGAAAGGATAACCTAGTGTGTGTTTGTCTATTTGTAAGAAACACGTAGCCAAATGACATTTCTATCGGGTATTTTTGGCACTGTTACAATCTTTGCATATTTCTGCCTTCTAAAAAGCAGCATGGGAACAAGAAAGTCAGACAGAATGAGAAATTACAAAAAGAACTCTAGTCTTGATGACAGAACAAACTTCAAATAGTGAAATCGCAACTGTCGGTCAGATTTCATCTCCTTGTATAATGCATGCAAAAGAAAGGATTTTCCAAGGAGGTAACTTTGGTCTCAGTAATCCAATTTTTAAGAAACTGGCAAAAAAATAATAATTCTTTTTCCCTGTTTTTGTCAAGCTCTGGACCTTAAACTCAAAAGAATATGCTGGGCTGACAAAAACAAAAAAGGTTGAAAGATAAAAGAATTGAGGCAGAAGTAGCAGTGAATAAAAATATACTATATATTGTATTGTCTGAGACGTAACAGGAGTAAAGGGGAAGACCAATGACTCCTTTCAAGGATAAAAATTGGAAGATTCTGCTCATAAAGGAAAAACAAGAAATATGCTATGTAGAGAATTTCAAAGAGGTACAAAATCAACTATGGTCAGCCACGATATATTTTAGTGTATCCAGTCCTATATGTAGACCTGGCCATGATCAAAGCAAAACTAAGCAAGCAATAAGAACATTAAAGAATGACAAAGTCCCTCATTTACCCCAAATCACAACAGAACTACTGAAACCTAGTGGGAACAGCAAGGAATAGGATTAACAAGACTGCTCAATGAATGTCCGGCAAAAATAGTGTGTCTCAGGCAAGTGGAAAAATTGAGTCATTGTCAAATGGCTAAAAGGGGAATGCCACCAACTGTTACAACTGGAGAAGCATCATATTCTCCTAATGAAGTTTTTTTTGTTTTATTCCATTAAGGCAGCTTCTAGATGCAGTGGATAATACATAATAGAAGTAGCTTTAGATCTTAGTCAACACCGTTGACCAAGTGTTTGTGCTGTGCAACATCACTGAACAAAGTGTTGAATTCCAACATCTATTCTCAATCAATTACATCATAAGAATGTATTTGTTATTGTTATTTGTCTAGAATATAGCTTCTGCTTGAATTCCAGGTGCTGTGTGAAGACTGATAATAGTATCAACTGTTTTTCAACATTAATACTACATTACAGCAATGGCGCATAATCTTGCCATTATTCCTTCTGACTGTAGAATTTGTCATGAGAAAGGCTGAATGAGACATATCTAAACATCCAGTGGTGGGATTCAAATATGTGAACAACCGGTTCTCTGTGTGGATGCCCCTTCTGGGAGTCCATTCTGGGCCTGGGCAACAAAAAATTAGCAACCAGTTCTGCCAAACTGGTGCAAACAGGTTGAATCCCACCACTGTAAACATCCCATGGAAAAACTACTACAGGTTTACAGATTTGAACTTCATGGATTAAACTGTACTATTAGCAAAATGGATGAATTTTCACAGGACCTGCCGGGCAATGTAGATGTAGCGGGTGGGGATAAATCCTTACAAAACAAAAAAAAAACCTGCATCTTGGAAATGCAGAAAGGAACAAATAGTTGGACGTTGAGTGCCAACCCATCATGAATGTGCAGAGGTTCACCTATCTAGGTAGCATACATCAGATCATGTAGACACTGAGACAGACAATCTTACTTCAAATTTGAAAAAGACATCAGTATACTGAGGGTAGTCTTCTCAGAACTGCTTTAATGATTGTTCAAGGTTATGATGGACTTCAAAAAAGCAACTTATGACCTGTCCTCGAAGTTACAACTGCCCCCCCATAGTCACATGATTGTATTTCAGGCAGCACTGGCTTCTATTTATGACCAGTTGCAGTGTCCAGCAAAAATACCCATTTGAAAGAATGGATTCACTTAACAACTATGTGATTTGCTTAACAACCATAGTGACTCACTATATGTCCATTGTAAAAAAGGTGGTAAAATCGAGTCTGTTCATGTGGTGCCTCAATTTATGACTGCAACAACTTATGACTACAATTCCAGTCCCAAATGCGGTTGTGAGTCACAGAATACTGGTAGTATGACTACCTCAGTATTGCTGGCACTGCAACAAACATCCAGCTTTACAGTGTTATTTTATGAGCAAGTGAAACTTGGAAATTACCATATCAACAGCACAAAAGCTCAAAATATTCTACAAGCATTGCTTATGAAACATGCTACCATATTTCTAAAATCATATTTCTAAAAATGAGATTTTACAAAGAAGTTGCTCATACAAAGTATTTTGAGGGTAATACAAGGTATGTTTTGCTGGGCCTATCCTATATCTGCAAGGTAAGTATTATCCAAAGGCAGCCATGTAATGCAAAGCAACTGGAGGGAAAAAAGAGAGGCAATCCTAAAAAACATTTAAAGTCTGAAAAAAAATGGAATCTTAGGGGAAGAAACAAAACATTGTACCTGATTAAAATCATAGTCCAGATTTCAATTTCTAGAAAAGATTCAGGAAATCCACGGGAAATTAATGTGGACAATGATGTTCTCTTTTTATTTTTATTTCTCTGGGATCATTTTAAAAAACATTACCACTGTGTAAGATCCACAAAGATGTTTGAAGTTTACAAGTGACATGCAGTGTTAGTGAAGTGGAGATGTAATTTCCATATTGATACTCATAACTTCAGAGTTAGATAATTAGAAATGTATATACAGTGGTGGGCAGATAACTGTAATAACTGCTTACGAAAGGCCTGGATACAGTATTTGTTATATGCTCAAGTCTTTGTAATATTGGCTTTCATACTTGTGTGCACAGATTGCTTGCATAATTCATGCAACTTTGTAGCTTCTTTTAAATTCCTATACAATTGCAGTATGCATTGCATTTTCTTGCATGATGCTATATGTGTCTCTACAGTATAGGCCAGTGATGGCAAACCTTTTAGAGACCGAGTGCCCAAACTGCAATCCATTTATGTATCGTTGGGTGCCGGGTGGGTGTGGCCCATTGGGTGGACGTGGCTGCGGTGGTAACAGCAGACTGGGTGGGACTAAAAAGTTCAACCAATCAATTCCAACTTTGCAAGATCTTTTTTTTTCCCCGTGAGATGTTGAAATTGACTGATTGATTGAACCTTTTTTTTTGTACACGGCGGCGGAGGCCTAAAGCGAAAAGGTTTTATAAAACCCAGCTGAAGGCCTAGGACTGGGGCGACGGCACACGTGCCCACAGAGAGGGCTCTGAATGCCGCTTCTGGCACCCATGCCATAGGTTCGCCACCACTGGTATAGGCAGTATGACAGTCTTGTGCATATGTTCTCTGTGTATTTATTTGTAAAATTGGTAGTTTGTTTGTAAAAGTGCATATTCACTTCAATTTAAGCCCCAGGTTCAGTGGAATTCATAGAATTATAGGCCAAGAGATGGTGCTGGGTTTTATCTGTACCAGTAATCCTCGGTTTGCAACCACAGTTGAGTCCAAAATTTCCATTGTTAAGCAGGATAGTTGTTAAGTGAGTTTTGCCCCATCTTACGACCTGCAGCTGTTAAATTAGTAACATGGTTGTTAAGTGAACCTGGCTTCCCCATTGATTTTACTAGTCAGAAGTTTGCAAAAGATGATCACATGATCCCGGGACACTGCAACTGTTATAAATATATGCCAGTTACTAAGCATCCACATTTTGATCATGTGGCCACTTTTTTCAGTGCCATTGTAACTACAAATGGTCATTAAATGAACAGTTATAAATTGAAGACTCTCTGTATAGGAGCCCTCATTCTACATAAGAGTTGGATAATTCAATTTTTGCATGATTTTATTCATATATGACCCTCCACAAAATGTTCCTGTTGGATTTTTAAGACTTTGGGAACTTTAAGAGCTTAAAAAAAGATTGCAGTGATAGAAAGAAAAATGGCTATTTTGTTTGATTTTGTATAATAATTCTATTAGACTGTTATGCTTATTTTCTGTACTTGTGATTTCTGTACCTTTTACTGTCATTGTAAGAAAGTACCTGATATATTTAAAATGCCTCAAAAAACATCTTAAAATATAGAAATGAGTCACATTTTGAAATACATCAAATATTTAATGCTAGGCTGCATTAACAGAGGAATAGAATCAAAATCATGTGAAGTATTAATACCACTTTACAATGGCTTGGTAAGGCCACACTTGGAATAGTGCATCCAGTTTTGGTCACCACGCTGTAAAAAAGATGTTGAGACTCTAGAAAGAGTACAGAGAAGAGCAACAAAGATGATTAGGGGACTGGAAGTTAAAACATAAGGAACGGTTGCTGGAATTGGGTATGTCTAGTTTAATGAAGAGAAGGACGAGGGGGGACATGATAGCAGTGTTCCAATATCTCAGGGGCTGCCACAAAGAAGAGGGAGTCAAGCTATTCTCCAAAGCGTCTGAGGGCAGGACAAGAAGCAACGGATGGAAGCTAACCAAAGAGAGAAGCAACCTAGAACTAAGGAGAAACTTCCTGACAGTTAGAACAATTAACCAGTGAAACAACCTGCCTCCAGAAGCGGTGAATGCTCCAACACTGGAAGTTTTTAAGAAGAGACTGGACAGCCATTTGTCCGAAATGGTATAGGGTTTCCTGCCTGAGCAAGGGGTTGGACTAGATGACTTCCAAGGTCCCTTCCAACTGTATTATTATTATTATTATTATTATTATTATTATTATTATTATTATTATTATTATTATTATTATTATTATTATTATTATTATTATTATTATTATTATTATTAAATTTCTGCCTCAAGGAAAACTACTTATTAAATTTATACTGTTTTTGGCTTTTTTTGTTTAAATGTACGTATGTGTGTGTTCCTATGAAATCAGTGAGATTTCCTATGTAGTAAGTGTGTTTAGGAATGACTCATGAAATTAGTGGGTATAAAATGCTTGTTAAATGATGATGCTATCAAGGCTGAATATGGGGTCTGAAGTGCAGCTACACAGAATGAACAAGTAAATCCATAAATACAGTATGGCTGACTTACATGTTAGCAATTCCTGATTAGAAATGAGGAAATGCATGTATTCAAGCATATGGCAAAATGTTTTAAAAATACTGAGCACCATAGAAGACTCTGCAAATAAATAAATAAATAAATGGAATAAGAATAATGTACAATTCCTTGACTGAAGCTGAAATCAAACTCAGCTCTGATTTAAAATACTAATTACCAAATGTGGTTAACAAACATAGTAGTCAGAAACAGAATTCCTTTGAAAGAAACTTTATAAATTACAGAATTTCTTTAAAGAAACAACAATATATAATCTATATATAGTTTGCCATGTATAGCAGTTCTGGTCATAGGATTTCCCTTGTGGGTACATGTGTGGGAAGTCATGGTTTTCAGCTTCCTAGCATGTGTGTAGTTCATGTACTATTATGTACCAGCAGCAAACTCCAAGCATATGGGGTGTGATACAATTTATAGAGTGCATTACAATCAAGTTGCATGAGTTTCATCCTAATGAAATGGTGTAGAATGTAGTGTAGCTTGAACACACAAGTTTTAGTGGAATTCACTTTCATTCAGTGTGCTTAGCATTGGACTGTGAGGCTCAATCAATTCTGCAAGTTTTGCATTTGTTACACAAAACTTCACAGCCCAATGCAGTACAGTACATGGAAGTGAATTCCACTAAGGTTCGTGTGTTCTATTAATGCATGGTTTAGAATTGTATGCAAGTGCACATTCCATGCTTACAATTCTTGGCCTATTAACTCAAAAACAAGTGTGGTCACAATATTATGAAATATTCTTTGCATTCGGCTTTGGAATTCACTCTAAATATCCAATGATTAGAAAAGAGGATTGGAAGCCACAGGTTTAATCACAGAAAAGGAAATGGGGCAACTTTTTACCTTACGTAATTTCAGTAGCCAGTGCTGTGGTCAGATACTGATTGCAGAGACGGTAAGATATTCACGTGAACCTCCCATTCTATTGCCATCCATAACAATTCTACTGATTTTCTGTTGTTTTGGGAAGAAATAGTACATTCCTGTGTCTCATTTGCTAGGATATCATTGCTAGGAATTTTTCTTCGTATCTGCCTGGATACCCGCAATGTATTGCCACTTTCCAGGGCATCTGGTTTTGTTTCAATTATTTCTCTTCAGTGGTTTGGAAATCTCCGCAAGATGTTCACAGATTCAGTTTGTGAACCTGAGGGTAAACATCAAAGTAAAATAATAACACAAAAGTAGAAAACTGATAGTAGCTTCCCCCATAGTTTATCATTTTTCTTCATTCACCTGCTTAGAAACAATTTTCTTCAGATTCACTAGTTTGTGTCATCTCTATACCTTTTAAATACGTTATGAACACCTTTCATATATTTAATAAAAGGGTGTGTCGTAAACAATATTGATTAAAACAATAGCAGCAGAATTTATTTGCTACACTTGATCATAAGGTATAGTTTAAAAACCACAGTGGCTTTCTATTAAGCAAAATAAATAAATCCACTGGATTGTGTAATATGTTCATGTGAATCTGGTTGTAGGTTGGATGATTCCACATCAAGCCCCCAAATCCAATAACTAACAAAAAAAATCACTACTTCCACAAACCCTGTGGAATTTACACTCTTCTACTTTAATCAATGAATTATGTGAAGAGTGTTTAATGGTGTTAAAATCCAATTTTTTACAATATGCTGTAGAATATTTTACTGGATACCTTTAATCTGTATTCATGTTTTAATTATAAGATGTAATTTATAAGTAATATAACCTGGTAATATAAATAATAAAGGTTTTATGGCCTTTGAATAAGCATATTCAAAAAGCTGCATATTTGGCCATGCCTAACAAAATTAAAAAAGATAACAGGATTTTATCTCTTGGTTAACAGTCTTTTCAATTTGTTAACGTTTATTCAAATTTCAGTACACTGATTAATCAGATTTAAGAATTAAAGATTGTGGATTGGATACCCCAATTACTGACAGCAATTTCAAAAAGATAAATTATTGTTAACATATATACTTAGAGAAATTGCAGGTAAAGGACCCAGCTTAGAAGAAGCATGTTGTGACATATATAAGACAAAACTCTATGCTTTCAACTCCAAAACAATGTTTCTTTACAAATTCACTCTGCATAATGAAAATGCCAAGATACCTTGTACTATAATCAATTAACTTTTCTTTACCTAGGTATCTACTCCAAAATATGTATTTTATAATATATATTACAGTGTAAACAATTGGTCAGAGATCAAATCCATAGCCATACCTTTAGATATTACTTAGGGTTAATATTTCTTTCTCTGTGGATACTATCTGGGCATTCAGCTGAATTCACTAAGCAGTGATGAACTTAATAATAGGCATGCATAGGCCAGACAAGTGAAATACAAATGTTATTCCTTTATATTTTTCACATGTTCATAGAATATGAACTCTATATGCAGTATTGTGCAGGTTCTGCTTTTAACCTTCAGATGGCTATTGTAAGGTCTGAGAAGATACTTTTAGATATGTAGAAGAATGCAACCACTGTAGATACAGCAGTGCAATATGACTAGCTTAAATGAATCCATGCAATCATTCTGTACAGCTGAAAAAAATGTGTGATGGTTCAGCTGTGCTTATTTTTGAAGCGTATTCACCTTGAATGTTATAGTGATATAATATTATAGTGATATACTTATGGTCTTGGGGGATTTCAACCTTCCATCAGCGGGCGAGACGTCGGCGGCAGCTCAGGAGTTCTTGGCTTCCATGACGGCCTTGGACTTGACCCAGTTAATTCAGACCCCCACCCACACGGGTGGACACACACTGGATCTAGTTTTTGTCTCTGGCCAGTGGCAGAGTGATCTGACAGTAGGGGAGATAGTGGTTNTTATGCTCGTAAATTGAGGACTATCTGTACCAGTTTCTGTCTATTCATATTATATAATACCTCTCTCATCCACATTCAGTAATCATTCTTCTGTATACTTTTCCCCCTCATTCACAACCAGTTTCTCTTCATTCTTACCAAGCTCCCTTTTTAAACTTATAATTTGTTTAACTGTACATATTTTGGGTATATTGTAATTCGTTTTCACTCTGTCACATGTAGCTTCCAGATCTTCTTTCCATACATTGACATTCCATTAATTTTGTTGGAAGATTAATACAGGTGGTTCTTGCTTAACGATAGTAATTGGGACCAGAATTTCCATCACTAAGCAGTGCAGTCATAAAGCACAATGTCATGTGATCACACTGCTTAGCGACAGCAGTTCTGGCAGTCTACAATTGTCATTTTTAAGCAAGGTCTGCAGGGATTCTGATCATGATTTCTGACCTCCTGCTGGCTTTCCCATTGATTTTGCTTGTGGGAAGATGGCAGGGAAGGTGGCAAATCACATTGTATGACTTCTGGAGTGGTGTGATAGCCAGAATTTCAGGGACTGGTTGTAACTGAAACATGAATGGAAGTTTGTTAAATAAGGATCACCTGTTTTTACATGCAGGGTCCTCCTCTCCCCTCCCCAAGTCCTTCACATCAATAAATGGTCCTATGAATATAAAGGTACCCACCATAGCTTTGTCAACCTAGGAGTCACACAACAGTGTTTAATAAGACAAAAAAATAATAGATTAGGCTATCAGTTCTACTCATAATCATGTTACTTGCAGCATTCCTTGCTTATGGTAGGGGCATAATTCCAGTCAATTCTCAGTCACTGAAGGTGGACCTATCAGAAAAAGGTTAACTTGATCTTTTTTAGATGGAAAGCAGGGCTTAGTCTTACATCTACATCCTCATTAGTCTTAGTTTTGCCCAGATTTTCCTTGACATGGCTGAGGGGAAAAAAAAGTTCCCAGCCAGTGTGACCTGTATTTCCATGTAGCATTATCAGTCAGTGTGGATTTATTTGGTCAGTTTTCTGCAAATGTAACCAGAGCCCAAAAACATTTAAATTTTTAGGCAGACCGACTCCATAATGTCTCTGGATAGCTTACAATTAAAGAATTAAAAAGAAAACAATATATATCCAAGAAAGGGGAATATAACCATCTGAAAGATCAGTGTCTTCCCGGCGGCCCTAAAGGAGGCCGTGGTGAGGCCCCTCCTCAAGAAGCCTTCCCTGGACCCAGACGAGTTGGCCAACTATCGCCCGGTCTCCAACCTTCGCTTCGCGGCGAAGGTTGTTGAGAGTGTGGTTGCACGGCAGTTCCCTCGGCACCTGGATGAAACAGACTATCTAGACCCATACCAGTCGGGCTT